>NC_053168.1:89868651-90151151 GCF_016835505.1 Polypterus senegalus
GCTGTTTGTGGTTGAGGACTGCTGCTCTCATGTATTGATCCATTCATACATGACTACTTTTATGTAACAACTGAAGAACATTTTCAGTTACCTGTATGTTTATTTAAAAATAAGACAATTTAAAGAAAATCTGTTAAATAGGAAGTGATGTATTAAATGTCGTTTGCTGGGGCCACAGCCCTCATTTTGGAAACCATTGGCTTAGACAGCCAATTATGTCAATTAACGCAATTAAAGAAAAACATTGCATTACACCTTTGAAAATTGAAAGCCCCAATATGTGTACAGTGTACACATATGCAGTGGGTATAGAAAAGAATCACCCCCTTCAAAATATTCCCATTTTCTTTGCTTTACAGCCTTAAATGAAAACATACACAAAAAATATTTCTTCCCAGCTTTACTTATTCAATGCAATCTATAAAATTCATGTGAAAGATATCATAACTACAGTTGAGAAAAATTATAAAAAAATCAAAAACAAGACATACTGAGATTAATAAAGGATCACCCCCCATGTCAATATTTTGTTGAACCATCTTTTGCTTTAATGACAGCCTTTAGTTTGAAGGGATTCTTCTCTATCAGCTTTGCACATCTAGATTGAGCATTATTTTCCCACTCCTCTTTACAGAATTCTTCAAGTTAGGTAAAATTGGATGGTGATTGTTGGTGCACTGCTGTCTTCAAATCTTTCCACAGATTTTCAATGGGATTTAGGTCTGGGCCCTGACTGGGCAACACGAGGACATTCACTTTTTTCTCCTTCAGCCGCTGTGTGGTCAGTTTTTCTTTGTGCTTTGGGTCATTGTCGTGTTGAAAGGTGAACATTCTGCCCAGAACTTTCTGGCAGAGGGTAGCAGGTTTTCCTTAAGAATGTGACGGTATTTTGTCCCATCCCTTTTTCCTTCTACTCTAATGAGAGCCCCAGGCCCTGCGGCAGAGAAACACCCCCACAACAGGATACTGCCACCTCCATGCTTTACTGTAGGTATGGTGTGTTGTGAATGGTATTATAGATTATATTGAGTAAATAAATCTGGAAAAATATTGGTTTGTGTTTTTTCATTTAAGGCTGTAAAGCAAAAAAAGGCAAGATGTAATGTGGTCTGAGTTGCCTCAAAAGCTTGCTTATTGTAATATTTTTAGTTAGCCAATAAAAGATGTCAATTAGCTTGATTTTTCACTACATTCATAATGGCTAACACAGTACAACACCCTAGTACTACTTATATTTGAAATATTTTAAAGCAGTCACAGATTTTTGTTTTCCTAAAGGAAGCATAAACCATATAGTTTGATGGTCTCTACTATTTCAGAATGTATAGCAAATGCTATTATCAATAGTGATTCCTGATATAATATGATTACTGTTAATATTTCAAACACAATTGTTGTATAATCAGTGAATAAATGACAGTTTCTAAGATGCAGGCATTGGTTATTTCATTATTAAAAACACTGTAAATGAAATGAGCAGTTGAGCTTTTAGCCTTTGTCTTGTTAATTGTGTATAGCTTTTTTTTCTTTTTAAACTTCACTCTACCATTATATATAAATGAGTTTGAGAATTTCTTCCTTATTGACAGGAACTCCAGTTCAGAATGATCTGCAAGAATTCTATGCTATAATTGAATTTGTTAACCCAGGCATTCTTGGGTCTTCCAGTACCTACAGAAAAATTTATGAAGAACCTATTCTGAAGTCTCGACAACCATCAGCAACTACGGTGAGAATATTTTTTTTTTAAATAAAACATGAGTTTTGAATACACAAAGTATTCTTCATTAATAATTACACAATATAGAACAATCAATAATTTGGACCATACTTGATCAGAAGTCAAAAACATGTTTTGGTGGCTAGAATGCTTAGGCTTTGTATAGGAAGTATACAGTGAGTGACTACTGAAAGTAATCTAGGCTGACTGCTCTCCTTTTTTCTATTTTGTAAATTGCTTTATCAAAAAATAACATCTGCTTCTGATTTTTCCACCCAGAAACCTACCTGGGTCATCCCCTAAACTCTTAAGAACTCAAAGATTGGTCTTGCCTGTTGTCAGACATAGATGGTCGTAATAGCTTCTTCTGCAACAGGAATGCTTTTACAGTATTGCTTTATTTCACTTTGATGTCTGGTATATTTTGTTTTTAATTTCCTGTACCAGCAACCTAAATTCTTAGGGCATATGTCCTCAAAAAATCCTGAATGCTGAGCATTGAGGCCATACAACATTGTTTGACTTCACTGCACTCCGCAGGTCCAGCTAGTTGCTAAAGTTGCAAAAGCAACTGCATTAGTGCCACCCTCATCAAAAACTAACCCACGTGGTCACTCAAGACACCAGTCAAAAGAATCTACACTTGTATTGTAAGGAAGATAATAGTCAAATTCATGAAAAATATAAGCCATGTTATGTTCTAAATGAAGCATGAGCTTACTACTAAGGTAAGCCATTTGAGTATGAATAATTTTGAGAAAATAAAGCATAGTATTGAGAGAAAAATTGAGAGTGAAATTAATACATTTAAGAATGAAATGAGAATAATGAAGAGCAAGTTCAATATGATGCCTAACTTCATGATATAAAGTACACAGTTACATATTGTGTCGAAAAACTGGAACAGATGTTAGGCCCCCCAGATAAAAGAAAATAATGCAGATGCCTTTGAAATACATTAATGGGACTGGAGGATATAGAGAAAAGGAAGAATCTTTGTTTTCTCTTTATACTAGAGTATTCAGAGACTGCTTTTGGGAGTCCATATACTTGTTGGGAAAAACAAATGTCACCAAAACTGACTAACTGGAATTAGTGCAAGTTGTCATTGTCAAATTTGACAAACTGCAGGAGAAAGAAAAGGTGATTTTCCATTCTAGGGAGAACCAAGAATGGCTAACTTTATATCTGTCCAGTTTTTTCCGGTAGCAATTCCTAAAAATCTGTTATCAGATTAAGTATATGCATCATGTGTGACCTGCTTTTACTGTGAATTGTACATGCTAGCCACACCTATACCTTTTTAGCTCTTCTAAGGAATCCCACATTTTGTTCCCAGCTATCTTCAAAACTGGAACAAGACCTGACATGAATTAGATTGGATAGGAAATTGACTGAAATAGAGATCATAATGCAACAAGACCTATAATGGTGTCATCTAGCTTGTTATGAACACGTTTATTTTTCTTTGTCATTTCAGCATCAAGTGCTGCATAGTTTTTGCAGTATGTACTATTTACGGACCTATGATTTGACTCTGGCAATACATTTTGTCCATTTTTTGATATAGATAACAGTGGCCATGCATAAAACACAGTGGTAGCTCTAATGTATGTGTATACTTCAAAATGTCATGTGCAAAGCAGAAACTTAAATAAACTTAAACTCATGCTTTGATTAACCGAGCTACAGAGAGATAATATTTTTGATATGTGTAAAGTTGAATGAAAAAGCTAATCTTTGTTGGTATTTGAAATTGTGCAATAAATTGATGCATGTTTGTATGTGTGTGTGCGCGCGTGCACCATTTTATTAGGTACACCTGTTCAACTGCTTGTTAATGCAAATATATAATCAGCCAATTATGTGGTAGCAACTCAATGCATTTAGGCGTGCAGATGTTGTCAAGATGAACTGCTGAAGTTCAAACCAAGCATCAGAATGGAGAAGAAAGTAGATTTAAGTGACTTGGAATGTGGCATGGTTGTTTGTGCCAGATGGGCTGCTGTATTTCAGAAACTGCTGATCTGCTGGTATTTTCACACCCAGCCATCTCTAGGGTGTACAGAGAATGGTCTGAAAAAGGTTAGATATCCTAGGGGTGTCAGTACTCAGGGAAAAAATGCCTTGTTGATGCCAGAGATCAGAGGAGAATGGCCAAACTGGTTCAAGCAGAATGAATGGCTACAGTAACACAAATAACCACTCATCACAACCAAGGTATGCAGAAGAGCATCTCTGAACAAAAACACATTGAACCCTGAAGCAGATGGGCTACAGCAACTGGACACCACACCGGGTGCCACTCCTACCAGCTACAGACAGGCAACTGAGGCCACAATTTGCACGAGCGCACCAAAATTGCACAATAGAAGACTAATAAAAGTTGTCTGGTCTAATGAGTCTCAGTTTCTGCTGTGACATTCGAATGGTAGGGTCAGAATTTGGTGTCAACAACATCAACCCATGGTTCATGCTGCTGGTAGTGGTTTATGGGTGTGGGGAATATTTTCTTGGCACATTTTGAGCCCCTTAGTACCAACTGAGCCTCATTTAAAATGTCATAGCCTACCTGAGTTTTGTTGCTGACCATGTTCATCCCTTCATAACTGCAGTGTAGCTATCTTTTGATGGCTACTTCCAGCAGGATAACGCACCATGTCACAAAGCTCAAATCATCTGAAACTAGTTTTTTGGACATGACAATGGTTTCACTGTATTTAAGTGGCCAAACTCAGTCATACTAAAACTTGGCATACACAAAAAAAATCCTGTAAAATTTAAAATAAATCCTGATCAGCGTGAAATGTTAACGCACGGACACAGTGAAGAAAAAAAGGTTGAAATGTCAATTTTAATCCGGAAATTTCCACTTTAAACTCATAGTTCATTTTGTCATTAAAGTAGAATGTCACAAACTTCTTAAAATTGATGTTTTATGTACTCTACAACTCTACAACTACTGTGAGTTTCTCAAATCCCGTCATATCTAAAGTAACACATTAAATGCTTCATATTCTATATGTGTGAATCACTACGTGCTTAAACAGGCTTTCTGTTTAGTAGGCAGAAGCGCGCAGGCACTGAACTCCACACAGCATACATTTGTGATATTACAGCTCTCTGAACATTTTAGAATACTTAGATGTATACTAGATATCATTTTTCATGATGAAATGCATTAAAGCATGTATTAAAATTTTTTGGAAGGTAGGAACAATCCCTGGATGGGGCACCAGCTCATCACTTACCACTGCACCACCACTCCCCCACATGTTTAATTAACAATATACATTATTCAAATTAATTTAACAATTTTTCCCTATAATGTAATATACATATTTTAATGCATTTCATTTTAAAAATGATATCAAGTATACATCCTAGTATTATAACAGCACACAGCTCCAAGAGCATAGCTCTTGTAAGTCTAAAGTGACTTAGAAGCCAGTAGTCATCCTCTGTAAATACGTGCTGTGTTCTGTTGAATTGAATTCCTTTATTGTCATTGTATGATACAATGCGATTCAATACGCACATCCTCCATAAACTTATTTTCCTATAAAATGATAAAATAACAACAATAATAATAATACTAATACGATTAAAAAAAAAAAAGAAAAATATACAGTATGAAAGCATAAGTGCAATATACATGCACGTATTGTGCAGATAGTGCAAATCTTTCATAAAGTGGCTCAGGTTGTGTAATATTACAGCTGTACAGGGAGCTTTTTATGGACTGATTGAGTGTGTTTAAATAAAGCTCTTGGGATGAAGCCGTTTCTGAATCTCGAGGTCTGTGAAGGAAAGGCTCTGAAGTGCTTGCCAGAGTGGAGAAGTTCAAATAGACTGTGTGCATGGCTGAATGGAATCCATGCAGATGCTGGTGACTTTCCTTATGCAGCGTGTGCTAAAAATGTCCTCTAGGGATGAAAGCTGTGTCCTGATAATGCTCTATGCCTTTGACACAACCCGCCATAGAGCTTTCTAATCAGCAGCAGTGGTATTTGGAATAGCTTGGCCCTTACGTGAACCATTTTTACAGGTTGATTGCAATCAGGTGCCTTACATTTGTAAATGATATGTGGTTAATTTCAGTGTATTTGATAAAGCCTGTATCTGGGATGTGAATCTGAAAAAGGAAAACTGGACTGAACAGTAGCACTGCTTTCACACTGGGTGCCACCAGTTTGCAAAACCAAGCAGAAACATATGCATGCAATGGCTTGTGCTGCCGTGATAATGTGTGTGGCTTTACGCCAAGTTTAGTTTTTGTACATCTAGATATGAGTGTGGAAATGGGCATACAGAACATTTTTGTGCTCACACACCATTTACACATGAGGCCCCAGATATCAGTCCAGTAGAGCACCTTTCGGATGTGGTGGAATGGGAGATTTGCATCATGCATTTGCAGCTGACACATTGTCAGCAACTGTGTGATGCTGTCATGACAATATGGACCAAAATCCCTGAGGAATGTTTCCAGCACCTTGTTGAATCTATGCAATGAAGAATTACAGCAGTTCTGAAGGCAAAAGGAGGTCCAACCTGGTACTAGCAAGGTGTATCTAATAAAGTGGCCATTGAGTGTATATATGTGTTTGTGTGTGTATGTGTATATATATAATATACACACACCCACACACATCTATATAGTACACCCCCAAAATTCACGGGGGTTACGTTCCTAGAGCACCCGCAAATTTTGGATGTGGTGAAAAAAATGCCTATTTTTATACAAAGTAGTTTAAACCCTAAATATGCCCCCAAAACACTTCAATTTAATTTCAAACTCAGCTTAAAACATTACCTAAAAAAAGAATGTAAAGGTAAACCTGTATATTGTACTGCTATGTCTCCTGCAGTGCTAGAATGTAAAATACCGATGTTACTGCTATATGTACTGTAATTCATGCAAGCGTGTTTTCACTGCCAGAAGCCTTAGAAGGTGCAGAGCATTTCAGCGGCATCTTGGGGCTTTAACTCTTAAACTGCCCCTTACTTGGGGGTTAATGCATCCCTGGACGCCAAATACTTTTTTGCTGCACTTTAAGTAAACATCACAATTCACAAAGAAAAAGTGAAATTTTAATGTAACCTTTTTTTTCATGCAAAGAGCATCACAATTACTGCAACACTGATCATTTTACACACTGCAAATGAACTGTAAAATCTATTTTAAAAAACTACTGGAACAATATGTACAAGGTGCAACTGATGCCATGGATGAAATTCAGTAAATCGCAGAGCCAACTGCGCTTGAACTGGCAGCACGCAAGCACACAGAGGTAAGCGCTAATGATTGCAGGCTAGTTTAGTGGAGCAGTTCAATTTCCAGGGACAGTGAGGCTGCAGGGTGTCACACTTGTGTCAATGATTTGCACACAAACACAGGAGATTGTAGAGACTGGAACTTTATTCAAACACTTCAAACAAACATGTCTCTTTCAGAAGTAAAACAAGCTCAGTATGCAGTTAGTTCTCAATTAAAGAATAGGCAAACATCATAGGGGAGCAGGACCCCCAACAGGAGCAGAGGATGTCTGGGGGAGGAGAGAGAAACAAAGCAATCAGCGAAAAAGGACAGGTGCCGTTCAGGCTTTTAAGTACGCGTAGCGCAAGGAGCATATCACACGACAGAGCAGCCTCAAGTAAGGGAGTAATGGGAAAGTAGTCTATCAGCATTTTTTAAGAGGGTTTTTTTGAGCAGCGTTCCATGTCTTCTAGGGTGGCGTTCAGCCATTCTGCTCACAAGGGGCTGGCAGTGATCATGAGCTGGCTGCTCAACGAATGTATGGCACTGACTGATCAGCTCCTGCATGCTCGCAAATGGCACTGGAGAATGACTGTAGCCGGTTGTGGCAGTTTAAGGGTTAAGAGGAACAAAATGGAAAATACAAGAACTCTCAGCTGGAGATGCATCACAGTCAATCAGCAGCAAGGAGAAATGAATAACGCTGTAGCGGTCTGGTGCCGCTAATATTCACACCGTTGAGAAGGCTGTGATTTATTTTTATGGTGGGGATTCCAGGGACGTATCCAGCCTTGGACCGACCCGCATACACTCACAAACAGAGACGTAAACAAAGCAAACCGGTAATCAAACAGCAAATAAAGAATGTAATGAAAACAAATGAAATAAATGAAAACAACGATACCACCCCGTTCCCCTTACGGCAATTACACATTAAATACAACAAAGCACAAACACACACACAAACGGCAACGAATGAAATGTAATGATGAAAATAGAGATCTGCACATTGAATGGAAATGTAAAAATAATCCTACCACTAGTTCTTAAAATGGTGAAGACGGGTTCAGGAGCGCTCCTTTCTTTGCAGGATGGCCATGAATCCACTTACAGTCCTCATGTACACAGGCAATCGCTGACAATCCAGATGCCAATCACGAAAAGATCCAGGACAAAATGAATAAGTACAGGTAACCCAACAGAAGGCAGACAAACTTTTTTTTTTTTTTTGCTTTTGGTCACCGGCTCCCTTTTTAAAAGTCGCGCTGACATCCATTGACCCCCAACAGCCCCAGCACCCTTAGCAGAAGACCAATCAGAGCCACTGCTGGGAGTTTCAGTTTCAAATTATATTGGCTGCTTTCACCATCTCAAGCCGCTTTTTCCTCTACAGTTGCTTCCTGTTCTCTCTACAGTACAGTATTGCCACGAAAAAAGCCATGCAAATTGTGGAGGATAGATGCAGTTTCCTCTAACAATTATTAGATAGGTTCTAAGGAAAAATCCGTGAATGACTGAGGCCACGAACTCTGAACTGCAACTTCGCAGGCCTCTACTGTGTACAGTATGTGTGTGTGTGTATATACATATATATACTGTATAAACGCACCTCATGGCCGTAGTGCCGTAACTAACACTCCCTCACAATGCAGGTAATGTGCCTCATTAGGGACTTCATGAGCAACCATTCGTTCGACACAAAGTCAAACCAACAATAACCAAAGATATTCCGGAGAGATACAATACCAAATGAGTCTAGTCTTTGTCTCAGATCACTGGATAGCGTCCATGTCTCACAACCATATAGTAAAACAGGAAGCACCAGGACTCTAAAGTCTTGGACTTTCGTCCTTTTTCATAGATATCGGGAATGCCACACACCCCTTTCCAGAGACCTCATGACCCCCCATGCTCTCCCAATCCGTCTACTGAGTTCACAGGAAGAGTCACCAGAAACATCAATGTCACTGCCAAGGTAAGTACACCTCTCAACAAGGTCAACACTCTCTCCGCAAACAGTGCTGATGGCTGTGCCCAAGAGGTCATTGAAGGCCTGGATCTTGGTTTTTATCCAGGAAACTCGCAAGCCCAGACACTCGGACTCCTCACTCAGTCTCTCGAGCGCCTCAATAAGAGCCTCCAATGACTCTGAGAAGATCACGGCATCGTCAGCAAAGTCAAGTTCCATGAATCTTTCTTCACCAACAGATGCCCCACAGCTGCTGGACCCCACGACCTTGCCCAACATGCAGTCCATATAAGCATTGAACAGAGTAGGAGCAAGAACACACCCTTGATGAACCCCAGAATCAACTGGGAAAAATGCAGAGGTCCTGCCTCCACTCTGCACAGCACTCGCAGTACCAGTCATGATATCCAGCAACCTCGAGGGGATCCCGCAAACCCTCACGATGTCCCACAGGGCAGCTCGATTAACTGAGTTGAATGCTTTGCAAAAATCGACAAAGGCTGCAAAGAAACTCTGCCAATATTCACGTTTGCGCTTTGAGATCCCTCAGTGCCAGGATGCAGTCGATGGTAGACTTCTTAGGCATAAAACCATACTGTTCCGGTCGCTGTTAGGTGAGCAAGTGATCACGGATCCTATTGAGGACGACCCTAGCAAGGACCTTACCTGGCGCCAAGAACAGTGGTATCCCCCTGTAGTTGCTGCAGTCCAGGCGATCACCCTTCCCTTTCCAGATAGGAACGACAAGTCTCCCCAATGGAAGCATAGATTGGTTGCAATGCTAGGAGGACAGCCTTACCACTAGCCTGGAGAAGTTCACCCTGGATACCACAGATCCCTGCAGCCTTCCCCCCCTCAGCTAGTTCACCACCTGTGCAATCCCAGTGAGATTGGGTGGTTCATAGCTAATTGGAGGATCAGCCTCAAGAACCCTTGTCTCAGAGATATCCAACGTCCTAGCCTTAGGATCAGCTTGTCTTGGGTATGACCAGTTTCATCCGGCCCTGTAAGCGGTCCTCCAACTTGCAGGAAAATCATGGGGGTTAGTGGCAGGATTAGCACTCCGGCCACCGTAAAAAAAAAAAAACTTCACAAATCTCCGAGACTACAGAAAGGACTCGTTTTTACTCTCCTTGGGAGTAGCTCTGTTGCAGCCACCCATAGTTGGGCTGCTCACATCATGAAGGGGATGGGGGGAAAGCCCTCGCAAGCCCCATCCCCCGGAAGAGTCGAAACCGTTGGAGAGTAAATGGGGTCAGGTCTGTTGGGGATCGAAACTGATGTGGTGCTGAGGCGTTGCCCACTGCACAGCAGCACTTGGGTCCCAATTTGAAGCGGCCCATACGGGTGGGCACATGGAACATCTTGACTCTCCGGCAAGTAAACTCCGCATTTCAGTGGCAGCACTCTCTGAGGTGCGCAGACCGGGGACTGGCCAGATCTCTGTAGGTGGATACACCTTTTATTGATCTGGTCGGTCTGATGGCTGTCATACTCAGGGTCTTAGGTCCAGTAGGTTACTACCTGCTAGGAAAATGAACCTGGACTTGGAGGTGTTTCATTTCGCAGGGCACCCTGGATATCATCAAGAGGAGTCGCAGCGCACAGCTCAATGGCAAGTCTGGTCTATACCGGGAACTGAGACGGACGGCTGTGAGTGCTCCGAGGGTAAATAAAGAGGCGTTTGTTAGAGGAATCTGTGAGCAAGTGACACACCATCTGTGGTCTAGCGACCCATGTCCTGCTTACAGAGGAATCAAAGCATTACGCACATTTGAATCTGTTCCTCGGAGAGTCGCAGTCAGGGCAGCTGATGGAACGGTCCTTACGGATGACACTGCAGTTGTGACCCACTGGGCTGGTTACTTTGAGCAGTTGTTCAAAGCTGATCCTCAGGCTAGGACATTGGATATATATACAGTATATATACAGTACGCCCCCAAAATTCGCAGGGGTTACGTTTCTAGAGCACCTGCAGATTGTGGAAAAAAAGCGACTTTTGGATATGATTAAAAAATTCCTTTTAAATGCCTATTTTTATAGTTTAAACCCTAAATACAAAGCACTTTAATTTCGTTGCTAACTCCGCTTAATACATTAAAACATTACCTAAAAACAATATGTACAGTACTGTACTGCTATGTCTCCTACGGGGTTAGAATGTAAAATACCAATTTTACCACTGTACGTATCGTAATTCATTCAAGCGCGTTTTCTTTGGTATGCGCTGTCGTTTTCTTTGTTATAAGTAGAGTAAATACATAATTTCATTTAATTAGAATACAGTAAAATGTATGGGTACTCACCAATGATGAATGATATTGATGATGATGAAGTAGCTGTGCAGTACGATGCAGAGGATTTAAAACTCCTTTTTGGTTGGTGCCTCTTCATCAGGCGCTTCAGGAGGAATCGTATCTTTGGATGGGTCTTCGTGCTGGCTTTTCTTTATAGGTTTAAGGAACATTGTGATGGGAAGTTGCTACATTGTCTCCTGTAGCGAACTGCTGGTACAATTTCCGTGCTTTCTCACAGATGATACCATCCAAGGGGATGTTCTTCCTGCAGTCGGTGATCCACAATGCCAAGGCAGATTCCATCATGACGATATTTTTATTCCTTACAGTAGTTACCTTTTTGGCACTATCACAGAAACTTACAGATACAGCACTCCAGATCGCTGCTTCGTTCTTCTTTATGTAGCTTGCAGTGCTTAAATTAATGCCATAGTGGCGCGTTACTGCAGCATAACATTTTAGTTCCCGGAGCACATCCAGTAGTTCAACCTTCTGCTGGAGTGTTTTAAACTACTTCTGGTACTTAGGCTCAGTGCCAGAAGCCTTAGAAGGTGCAGGTTGATTTGGCGACATCTTGTGCATTTAAGAATAACAAAATTAATACAATAACAAAATGGAAAACACGAGGACACTCAGCTGGAGTCCCGTCACAGGGCAGCAATCAATCAGCAGCAAGGAGAAATGAATAACTCTCTCGGATTGGCTACTTTCACCATCCCAGACCACGTTTCCCTCAGTGGTTGTTTCCTGTTCTCTCTCTGACAGTTTTGCCACGAAAAAAGCCATAAAAAATTGTGGAGGATATTTGCGATTTCTGCTAATAATTAATTGTTAGGTTCTAAGGAAACATCCGCGAATGACTGAGTCCACGAACCCTGACCTGCTGTGATTTCTTTTATTTTTTTTATTGGAGATTCCAGAAGTGCACCCAGCCTTGACCAGACCCACACTCACAGAGACACAAAATCCAATAAATCAAATGAATGAATGATATATTAAATGGGAAGTAAATATAAACAACAAATGATCAGATAACCCACCCCTTACCCTACGGTGATGATAAATGCAACACACAACAATAAACACCCACGACAATATCCATGAATCAGTCCCAATGCAGCAGTAACTGAAGAAGTGGTATGGAGTAATAGGTGACAATCCCAGGAACAGCTTTCCGTAAATAATGTAATAAACAGTCCTACCAGTAGTCTTGATGCAGTGAGGGGTGGGAATTTGGGGAGTGCTCCCTACGATGAAGCTTGATGACCAATCCAACATTACTCGCACGACAGGCAGGCACAAGAGACAGTCCATAAATCCTTATAGTTTCACGATCCAGGGTATAAACAATATTCCACAGGGGTTATGGCAGACAAGACAACAGGTGAGTGGAAACACATACGATGGCTTCCTTTGCTGCTTAGCCAGCTCCTTTTAAAGATTCCCGCTGGCCCCTCTTGTCCCCTGCAAGCCCCTGCGTTCTCCTCAAACGTCCAATCAGGGGAATAACAACAACAACAACAACAACATTTATTTATATAGCACATTTTCATACAAACAGTAGCTCAAAGTGCTTTACATATTAAAGAATAGAAAAATGAAAGACATAATTATAAAAAATAAATCAACATTAACATCGAATAAGAGTAAGGTTCAATGGCCAGGGGACAGAAAAACCAAAAAACTCCAGACGGCTGGAGAAAAAATAAAATACTGTAGGGATTCCAGACCATGATACCCCAGTCCCTCTGGGCATTCTACCTAACATAAATGAAACAGTCCTCTTTGGCTTTAGGATTCTCACGGAAGGGCTTGATGATGATGATGGTCACGTAGACTTCTTCCTTTTAATCCGTCCATCATTGTTGGAGCATCATGAAGCTTTGAGTAGGTGGAGGTGGCGAGGCCACCACCACAAAGAAACCGGAAAAAAAAAAACAGAAAAGAGAGTAGGGGTCAGTACCGATTTTAAAGCCACCATGAATAGTTATTATGATGAATTGAACATACAGAGTATCAGGATTAAGTTAAAATACCCACAGAGCAGCTGGGAAATGGAGTCCTTTAAGTTGTAGCACTACTACACCTTAAGAATTTGCCAGGACAATGGATAGGACGAAGAGGTGCAGTTGAGTTTCCTCTGCGCTCTTCTGATTTGTTCAAGCACTTGAGAGAGAGAGAGACACACACACACACGAGAGCGAAGAACCATCAGCTCAGTTATGATCATATGACGCTCAGCAGACAAAGTGTATCCACACTTATTTATCAGTGTTATTTGTTAGGAAAATTGATTTTTATGTTGATATTTTTGGGGGTTTCGCTGTACAAGCTCAGTGCTGGAACGAATTAAACTCGTATCTAGAGGTTCAACTGTGTGTGTGTGTGTGTATATATATATATATATATATATATATATATATATATATATATATATATATATATATATATATATATATATATAAATATATATATATATAAAAAGAGAGAGAGAGAAATATGCAAAAATGCCTCTGTGGCAAGTCATTTGAAAATAAACAAATAATCACAATAACTATATTTACTACAGTTGATTAAATGCTAACTGGTCCAATATCTTTCTTTTACTATAGGAGGAAAGGAGCCTTGGCAATGAAAGGGCTTCAGAGCTCGTACGCATCACAGGATTCTTTACATTACGCCGGACACAAGAGATAATTAATAGCTATCTGCCTCCCAAAGTGGAATGGGTATTGTTTTGTCAACCTTCTCCATTACAGTTGGAAGTCTACCGAGCACTGCTGGCATCCCATACTGTCAGATCCTTACTTCAGGGTGTTCTTGAGAACAGTCCACATTTCGTCTGTATTGGGGCACTTAAAAAGCTATGCAATCATCCTGCTTTGCTTTATACTACCATAAAGGTAAGTATTATGATCTAACAAGTAATCTTGTCCAAGTAATTCAGGTAGTGTTGGCATTTGGATTCTTGTTGTATTTGAATTTTTATTGAATAATTTTATATTGTTGTTTTCTAAATTGCATAAATTGAATTAACTATTCTTTTCTAAGCACTCTTTATGCTTAAAGTTAAAGAAACAGGTTTTAAGTCTTTCAACAGTAAAACAGAAAAGAAAACTTAGTTCAGCTTCATTAAAATTTCACTCCATTTCTGACATTTTTGATTTTATGAAATTCAAATACATCTTCAGAACTTTTGCCAAGGAGAGTGGTGGGGATGCTGCCTTTAAGAAGAAACTGAAAGGTGGAAGCACCCCACCGAGGAAAAGATTGTTTGCATTATAGAAACAACCACTTGTAGAGATTTTTGAACCCAGAGATATCCAACCTCCTAGCTGGAGGATCAGCTTTGAACAACTGCTCTTTGTAGCCATCCCAGCGGGTCACAACTGCAGTTTCATCCGTAAAGATCATGCCATCACCCGTCCTGACTGCGACTCTCTGAGGAACAGATTCAGATATGCGTAATGCTTCGATCCTCTGCATGCAGGACATAGTTAGCTAGAACACAGATGGTGTGTCACTTGCTCACAGATTTCTCTAACAAACGCCTCTTTATCTGCCCTCAGAGCCCTCGCAGCTGTCCTTCTCAGTTCCCGGTACAGACCAGAGTTGCCATTGACCTTTAGGGTCTTGTCACGGAAGGTCTTCCACATCACATTAGGATCATCAGTTGTAACCAAATCTGCAAGTTCCTCACACAAACTGTGTGCAAACTCATTAGAAACAGCCTGGTTTTGGAGTCTGGCCAAGTCCAGGCTCAATTTCCTATTAGGAGGTAACCTGCTGGATCCTAAAAGTAGCAACAACAAAACAAGTCTGTAGTCAGAATTCACAAACTGGGCACTTTTGTAGATCCTGCAGTTTTGCAAGAGCCTCCAGCGTTTGCCCATGAGGATGTGATCGATCTCCTTCACCGCACCACCAATATTGGAGTACCAAGTCCAACAATGTGGTTTTGGGCACTGGAAGCAGGATCCAGTGATTCGCAGCCACTGACCTTTTGCAAAGTCAAGGAACATGGAGCCACTTTCACCACAGTCACCAGACCAATGGGGACCGAGACAATCCTCATAGCCAGCCCTGTCAGTGCCAGTGGCTGCATTGAAGTCACCCATGACCAGAGGAGAGTCACCTCGTGGGCACCCATCAACCACCAAGCAAAGCTGCCAATCAAATGTCTCCCTTGCCGAGACATCACACACCGCGGTCGGAACATACACTGAGACAATAGACAAGGCAGTGCCATAATCTGAGTCTCATAATATGGCTTGTTGAAAGATGTGATATCGGACTCCATCAGAAGAAGCCAGTCTGCTACAGCAATAGCTACTCCCCAAGTATGACAGCCAGACCAATAAAAGGTGTATCCACGTACTGAGATCTGGCCAGTCCCCGGTCTGCGCACCTCAGACAGTGCCACCAATGAAATGCAGAGTTTACGCAGCTCCTCCGATAGCAGAGGAAGATGATCATCTTGCTGGAGAGACAAGACGTTCCATGCACCCACCCGTATGGGCCGCCTTAAATTGGAGCCAGAGTGCTGCCATGCAGTGAGCGACGCCTCAGCACCACACCAGTTCCGATCCCCAACAGACCTGACCCCATTGGCTCTCCAGCGGTTTTGACTCTTCCGGGGATGGGGCTCCCGAGGGCTTTCCCCCATCCCCTTCATGATGCAAGCAGCCTGACTATGGGCAGCTGCAACAGAGCTACTCCCGCGGAGTGCAAAAAGAAAACTGTATGCCATCTCCTATTTGTAAATATACATTCCAAGCTAAACTGGCTTAAACTAGCTTAATTAACACTCTGTTTTAGAGATATAGCTGAGAAAGTTCTGTTTCTTGTTATCTTACACGGGGTTAAAGACTACACCATCATCTAAGTAGCTGTGAGAAAATTATATTCTATCGTAATTAAGCAATTACATTAACATTAAACATAAAGTGGCCAGTGAGTGTATGTACATGTGTGTGATATATGCGTACATTTATAGTAATCAATTTAAATAATGATATACATATTTATGTTGATAAAATCTGTAAGACTCATTACACTTTTTTTTTTTTAAAACTATCGTTAAATTGAGATGTACTTGGATGCTTATATATACACATCATGAATACATTTACAATGTATTTTATTTTTCTAAATACATGAAGCCTGGCTTAACTGTGTACTGTATGTTTGGTATAAAGCAGATTAATAATGTCTGTAAAGTATAAATGATGCTAGCTGAAAGCATATTGCCGAGGATGACAGCTCTTCTCTTTTTCAAAGAAAACTAAGGTTGAACTATTATGCTACAATTTTGCACCCTTAGTGTAATAAATATTGTAAATATTGACTCGCTCACTCATCATCACAAACACTATTTTCCATTTAGATAAAAATCTGTTATTTGTCAGGGTTGTAATCTACAGTACGTCAGTAGGACATTTGGATATATCATTATTTAGGGGGTAAACCATACCCCCAAAATTTCAAAAAAGTGTTACTAAATGTATTGAAATTTGATATTATAGGAAAAAAAATAATCCATTTTATGTTGTTGTTGTTTTTTTTTAATTCGTCAGTACGTCTTTATTTTAAAGTACATACTCCACATAGCCCTGACAAGGGGGCCTTATATAAACAAAGGATACAGTAGAAGTGATTGATAGGCCACGCAAATAGCACCTAACCAATTCTGTGGACTGAGGAAGGGGCAATGTCCAGAACAGGAAAAAAAAAGAGACATGGATCACATTTGGCATGAACAGTCAGGTGTGAAATGGAAGAAGAAAAAGTGGCAAATGTCAAGGAAGATGCAGAGATCAGGGCTTAGCAAGTGCACTATAAAGCTCCAGTAAGAATGCCAAGTCGGTGGCTGTGAGTGTAGGTGTTTCTTCACTAGAAGTAAAAAGGGAGGGAGAGAGGAAACAGAGAGAGGATCTGTAACCTCCAAAATGGTTTATATTTACGTTTTCATCAGCTTACTTTGAACTGAGATGCCCTGCCCTGCCCTGCCCACCCCACCTTGTGCTCCAAAATTCTTTAAATATATATTTGCATCTGTGGACTTTTAAAGGGTTATCCCCAGTCATTTAAAAAGCTTCCTATACATACAGTAGTACCAAGTGTTATTTGTGCAGCCTGTAAACCTCATCACCATTTGTTATAAGTTAAAGTAAAGCATAATTCAATATGAGGACTTTATTGTCTGCTTATGGCTGTAGCAAGTTTAAAAAAAAACTCAAGGTTGAACATAAAATGATGAAAAACACAAAGCCAATGTTGTAACATTTAACAATTATCCATCCATCCATCCATTGTCTAACCCGCTGAATCCGAACACAGGGTCACGGGGGTCCGCTGGAGCCAATCCCAGCCAACACCGGGCACAAGGCAGGAACCAATCCTGGGTAGGGTGCCAACCCACCGCAGTTTAACAATTACTGTATATTATAATTATACTTTTTATTCAAATTTCACATTCTTACAAATTTCCCATTTAATTTCAAAAGAATACAGTTTCCTGTAAAATTGCCATTTACAATGACCATAAAGAAAAGCCTGAAGAGAGATGCTGATTAGGGAGAGCACACACTACATCTGATATCTCCCTACTTGGTCACTATTGTTTAACCTTTTTTCATAATGTGTCAATTTCAATATATTATCCTATCAGCATAAACCATTTCATTTTCTTTTATTTTTACTTTAATATTATGTCACTGTATTATTATGTGACACCAGTTACTTTGGTAGTAATATTATTTGCACGATTCCCATTGAACTGGCATTATTGTATGCACCATCTACATTGCCTGTATTGGACTTTAAGATTAATGTTATTTGTATAGTGTGTAAATATTTGCATCTAACTTTGTATAATCCTTGACTACTGGTACTTAAATTTCCCTCTGGATCAGTTAAGTGTCTGTCTATCTACCTACTTACTTCAGGGTTTGAAATTCTACTTCCAAAGCCTTAATCCTTGCAACACTGCTGCCAATAATATTAGTCCTTGGTAAAAGAAAACATCTATTTATATAACACATTTTCATACAAATGATGAAGAAGGGTACCTCACCACTTCTTTTAAGTTTAGCTGTTGGAATTATAAGCAGACACTCATTTGAAGATCTAAGGTTAGGCCTACGGTTTGGAGTGCAAGGGGAAAGGCATTCTGAAATATAGGATGGAGCAAAATTATTTAAGGCTTTGAAAATAATAAGCAATATTTCTAAATGGCATGGGTAACCAATGTAGTGACATCAAAACTGGAGATAGGTGCTCAGATTTTCTTTTCCTAGTTAAGATTCTGGCAGCTGCATTCTGCACTAGTTGCAACCGATTGATGTCTTTTTTTGGGTAGTCCTCAGAGGAGTGCATTACAGTAATTTAGTCGACTAAAAACAAAAGCGTGAACTAATTTTTCAGCATCTTGAAAAGTTTTAAGGGATCTAAATGTTGCTATATTCCTTAAGTGTGAAAATGCTGTCCTGACAGCCTAATTAATATGTGATTTTAAAATTTAGGTCAGAGTCAATAACTACCCCTAAATTCTTTACATCTGTCTTGACTTTTAAGCCTAATTGATCAAGTTTATTTCTAATATCCTTACTATATCCATTTTTGCCAGTCACTAAGATTTCTGTTTTCTCCTTATTTAGTTTGAGAAAATTACTACTCATCCACTCAGAAACACAAGAAAGACATTGAGTCAGTGAACCAATGGAGTCCGAATCATCAGGCCCCTGTTGATAGATACGGTTGTATGTTATCAGCATAGCTGTTGTAGCTCACATTATGGCTTGAGATAATCTGACCTAATAGAAGCATATAGATTGAAAAGAGCTCTTGGCCCAGAATAGATCCTTGTGGAACACCATATAGAATATCATTTATCTTCAAAATATAATTACCAAAAGTACCAAATAATTTTCTACCTGTTAAGTAAAACTCAAACCAATTTAAGACATTGCCGGAGAGTCCCACTCACTCACTAAGGTGATTTGTAAGAATATTATGATCAATGGTATCAAATGCGGCACAAGGATCTAAGAGGATGAGAACAGATAAACAGACCCTATCCACATTTACTACTTTGAGTGCAGTGTTTTGTACTGTGATTTATTCTAAAACCTGACTGAAACTTGTCAAGAATAGAATGTTTATTCAAGTGATCATTTAGCTGCGTAATGACTGCTTTTACTAGGATTTTACTTAAGAAAGGCAGGTTAGTACAAGGTCTAAAATTGTCAAAAACAGGGGAGTCAAGATTCTTTTTCTTGAGCAAGGGTTTAACAGCAGCAGTCTTAACACAGTCAGTGAAGACCCCTGTATCTAATGATGAATTTATATGTCAGGCACACTATCAATTATCATGTCCGACACTGAAAAAACTTGTTAGTATTGGGTCAAGGATGCAGGTGGTTGGTTTCAGCTGAGAAATAATTCTGTATAGATCAGATAAATCTGTCCTGGTGAAAGAATTTAATTTGCTTAAAATGGAATACCAGGATTTAATGGAATCAGTATTGGGGGATGTACTATATTACTTCTAATATCATTAATCTTGTGATTAAAAAATATAGCAAAAGCCTCACAAGTTTCACTGAAAGTTTTTTGGAAGCATTCTATTGAGTGACCTTGGTTTAACAAACAATCAATAGTAGAGCATAAAATACTTGGATTACCAGAATTATTTATAACTAGCTGAAATACCCAGCGTTTCCCAAGAGGAAAATAAATAGTGTTGTTGTTTTTTAATTGTTTGAGAAAAATATAATTAAAAAAAAAAAAACTTTAAAAATAAATTGACAAACAATGAAGACTCACTAATGTGTTTGTCTTGCCGTCTTGTATGTATCTTATCATCCACTTGACGCTCAGAACCAGCCAACTCTATTTAATTTCAAAAGCAACAGGGGCATGGTGGTCCTCAAACATAAAGAATGCTGGCAGTCACCTCCAGTTAACCCTCTGATGGTTGTTCCGAATGTCAATTGGATAACATGCATGTAAGTCCGCAAGATCAAATGGCCACCCCCCAAACACACATATATATATATATGATAGATAGATTTTAGAGAAGTAGCACCGCCTCTCAAGACGCACTGTGTTGTTGTTTTCTGTTATTTTAGCCTTCAATATTTCATAGTGGACAATCAATTTAGTTTTTCTACCTCAGTTCTCTGGCATGTTTTCCATGGTGTTACAGTGCTGGAGGAGTTTTTAACTGTCTTTTCAGGAGGCAATTATGTCAGCGGCAGCTCTCACTTTAGCATTAAAATTTTCCATGTTACTATTTACATTATTATCACTATTGTAGTAAGCATTACAAACGGATTGGTTGCTTAAAATGTTAGTAAACTTTGAAGTTGCAGATAAATCAGAAGTGTTTTTTTACGCCTCATTAATTTTAGCTGTCAGTGTTACTACATTAACTATTGAGAGAAAATTGAGAGAAAATGGTCTGATAAACTGATGTCCACAATCTGCCTCTCATCGAATTTTAATCCTTTAGTAATCACTAAATCCAGCAAGTGCCACACCTTTGTGTGTTGGCTGACTAACGTGCTGGCTCTGATCAAAAGTTTGTAGGAAATTGATGAATTATTTTGCCTTCGAGTCACACTGATTATTGATATGAAAATTAAAGTCGCCAACTATAAGGAACCTGTTGTAGTTATTATATTTGACACTGAGTTAGAATTCCTCAAAGAAAGACACATTATACATTGACAATATTGGAGACTGAGAAACTCCTTGAATAACAATGGTGAGATACTCAAAAAATGCGAAATGTACCAAAGCCGACATCTTTACACTTTAACCAACTCAAATAAGTATTTGCTAAGCCGCTGCTTTTTTTTTTTTACCTTGGCGAACAGCATGAGTAAAGCTGTAATTCGGAGGTGCAAATTCCATTAAAACAGCCTCACCATCAGAGCTAAGCCACATTTCACTCAATGCAAGAACTCTTACATGTTATATACAGAAAGTGCTTAACCACATAGTACTACTTACAAACTATACATTTGATTAACCAATGACAATATAACTGAGGCCCATGATCTTACAGAATTTCCCAGATGAAGCTGGGTAACATAGTTAGTAATTATACAAGTTAAAATTTTCTGCAACTGTTAGTTCGCACATCTGACTTTGCACTTTTTTCCAAAATGGCAATGTCTACACAGTGAGCATTTTTTTATTTTAATATCTATTGTTTGTTATCTCAGTAATCACATTTAAACATTTATGTATTTATTTCAGTCAGCTATTTCAATGCAACTTCTATGTGTTGTTTTCTGCAGAGCTTTTCTTGATATTTGGTTTTTTACCATTTGACAATTTCTCAATGCATATCTATACTAATAACAGGCAAAGCCCTCACTGACTGACTGACTCATCACTAATTCTCCAACTTCCCGTATAGGTAGAAGGCTGAAATTTGGCAGGCTCATTCCTTACAGCTTACTTAGAAAAGTTGGGCAGGTTTCATTTCGAAATTCTACGCGTAATGGTCATAACTGGAAGCTATTTTGAGTTGAGCTCGAAAGCCGTGGGGGGGGCGGAGTTTCGCGTGACATCATCACGCCTCCCACGTAATCATGCAGCACGTAGAAAACCAGGAAGAGCTCCTAAAACCGCTGAAGAAAACATACATTATATAATTAAGAAGGCAGCGAAACAATTAGAAGCGAGCGAGTGACATATAAAACCATATTCAGTGGCTCACGTGAACCGATGCAGTGCGCAGACAAAAAGCAACAGTTCCAAAGAGTGCTGAACAAAAACTGAATTACACTGCTACGCTCAAATAGACAAACCACACGCCGTGGCGCAATAGTAGAGGTTCGATTCCCGAGAGGGGATGCACTGAGTATGTACGTGTGCTTCCCAATTCATTTTAGCCTCGCATCCCCTTGGTTTGAGACGTATGAAAAAATATGCGGTTAATGCAGAAAGACAGATCACCAATTGAAGCTTTATGAATAATGGATACTTTATTCGCGATCAATGATTGTTTTGGTAAAGCCATACTCGGTGTATTCATTAGATGAACGGTAAAAAAGTAAGAGTGAGGGGAGGGTAACTTATTGAGGCACGCAGGCAAAACCACAATAGCACAATAGCAGCGCAGTAACTGTAGTGCGAGTCAACTTGATCTGAATTGCGCGATCACATTTGAAAAAATATATCTTTTCAAGTTCTATTTAGTCCATATGTGTCAAACTCAAGGCCCGCAGGCCACATCCGGACCTGTGTGTAATTATATCCGGCCCGCGAGATCATTTTATATATTATTGTTATTAATGGCCCGGCAAGGCTTCAGCTGCCTTGCCAAACACTTACCGCGTTAATCAAGTCTAGCTTATGATGCTGCAAGTTATTGCGAAGCTAGCCCACACAATGCCAAAGAGAAAAGGTGATTCTGAACATAGAGCCTTTAAAAACCGATGGGAGTATATGTTTACTGACATTGCCGGTAAACCCGTGTGTCTTATTTTTGGAGCTATTGTGGCTGTAATTACAGAATTTAATCTAAGATGGCACTATGAGACAAAACATCAAGATGACCTGAATGCAATGCACAAGATACAGAAAGCAGAAGAGTTAAAGAAGAATCTGACACTTCAGCAGACGTTTATACCCGTGCAAAATCACAAAGTGATTTCAAGTGAAGCTACTTTTATGGGAGACACAAATGCACCAGTGCAACTTGCCCCACTTTCCCTTTTGCCAAGTAATGTTGAACCAAGTCGGCACTACGGTGTTCCCACCGGTGTTTGCTGATAAACTGAGCGCACTGAGTTTGCACAGCACTTTGGTGACTTTGAAGAACAAAAAAGAATTTTGAGTTGTTTCACAACCCATTTGCTGTCGATGTGGAAATTGCACCTGTGCAGATTCAGATGGAGGTGATTGAGCTGCAGTGTAATGGCACACTGAAGGCAAAGTATGATACTTCACGGCCCGCACAGTTTATTCACTCCATTCCCGCAAAAATGCTCCAGCTCCGTCTACATGCGGCTCGAACCTTGTGCATGTTTGGTAGCACATATCTGTGTGAGAAGCTCTTCTCAGTCATGAAGACTAACAAAACAGCACACAGGAGTCGTCTCTCACTGATAAGCACCTGCAGTCCATCCTGAGAATCTCCACAACACAGAACCTCACACCAAACATAAACGAACTTGTTGCCAAAAAAAGATGCCAGGCCTCCAGCTCTGATAAAATTACATAAGAGCAAAGACAACTGAATGATTTGATTTGTTATTGCTGAAAAGAACACATTTTATTTATATTTCCAGGTTTTGTTATTATATATATATAATATATATATATAATATGTTCATATTTGAATTTGTATAATTTTGACAGGATATATTTTTATGGAGAGCAAAATCTTTTGGGATATTTAAAATTTAAGTTTATTTTTTATTTAAAATTACATAAGAGTAAAGAAATTTAAATGTTTGTTCTTTTAACGTTTACTTTATTTCTAACTTGCATAATTTAGACAGGATATATTTTTATGGAGAGCAAAATATAAGTTATTTAAGGTTTGAGTTGATTTATTCCGGAATAATATTCTGTCGACTTAATAAAAATTCCTTCTATTTAAAATTTAAATAGAACTTGAACAGATACGATAGTTCATAATATCCAGGCAGACTTGCACGTAAGAGCGGGAGTCATCCGTTTTAACAAACGGCGTATTGCACTGATACGAAATAGCCTGCCCATTTTAATTATTTAGGAATGGATAAATAAATTAAGATTTTGTACAAATAATGTTTTTCATTTTTCTTCCTTCATGGATTCTGGCACCCCCAGCAACAGTTGCTCGCACCCTAAAGACTGCCTTTTCCATTCTCTTTGTTACATATTGCACGGCCATATCAGGCTCACTGTTGATATCCGGAGGAAAATTGTATCTTATGTATTGAATGACTGGGACAGGCTCCAGGTGTGGACTGATGACGGTACAGGAGATAATTATACTACACAGGAGCTCTATAAGAGTGAAATGCTTAAGCCCGTCACCTATGGTTCGGCATGTGAGTTGATGGCTGCCGCTGAATTGTTTGGGTGTCGCTTTCAAGTGTACCGAAATGGCCAAATATTTTACACTTTTCAACAACCACCAATGCCTCTTAAACATCTTAGATTCACAGGTGACGATTTGAGTGGTGGACACTTTGATGTTTATGAATTTTTAAACTCTCAAAAGCTGGATGTGAAGTTATCGATGAAACCGGTTGTATGCTTACAACGCTTGACAGATGCCGAATGTCACTTCAACACAAGTCCTGCAAATACTAATGTAATTGAAACAAACCATGAAACTCAAACCGATTATGACAGCAGCAATCCAAGCTGTGAGATTTGAAACAAGATCACTTTTCACATGGCCAACTGTACGTTGCATGCTCAAGAGTAAGCTCCGCGCACAGCTTGGTCATATTACAACCGGAGGGCCGAAATTACAATGTGGTATACAAAGAGATCCTTAACCAATACTTATTGGTATATTTGCCCTCAGTTTAAAAAGGTTTAATTTTCTTCTTAATAAAAATTTTAAGGCAGTACTTCGCCACTGCAAAGTGCGGGTATTTTGCTAGTTAAATATAAAAACATAAACAGTGGAACCTCGGGTCCCGACCGTAATTCATTCCAAAACTCTGGTTGTAACCCGATTTGGTCATGACCCGAAGTAATTTCCCCCCAAAGGATTGTATGTAAATACAATTAATCTGTTCCAGACCATACAAACTGTATGTAGATATATTTTTTTTAAAGATTTTTAAGCACAAAAATAGTTAATTATACCATAGAATGCACAGTGTAATAGTAAACTAAATATAAAAACATTGAATAACACTGAGAAAACCTTGAACAGAGAAAAGTAACATTGCAAGAATTCACGCTACAGCCTTACAAACCGCTCGCTGTAAACACTTTTTTTTTAATGAGTTTTAAGCACAGGGAAAAACATGAAAATTTGAAAAATCCGTAATTTAATAAACAACCAAGAAAAGTAACATTGCAACAATGCACTCGATGAACCGATAGCTGTAAACAGAAGTGAAGTGGAGGTTAGTTTTGTATTATATCCAAGTCAGCATATCATTTATATTCTTATCAAGATCATTTGTACCCATTAAAAAGAACAGTGGCCCCAGCATTGATCCCTGATGGACACTACTTTTAACATTACCTTATTATGAAATATTCATCATGTTCTATACCTTTGCTTACAATGCTTTATCACCTGTTTAGTTTAATTTGACCCGTAGCATCTCATTTAGTTTATCAAAAACTTTCTGGAATTCTTAAAAGTTAATATAATAATATGCTTTTGTTGCTTCCTCATAGATTTCGAGGATACTAATGAAACACAATCCTTCCCCTCTAAGCTCATGCTTATTGTGTGATCTTTTCTTTAATGATTGCTTCCATTAATTTCCTAATTCATGAATGTTAAGCTTACTGGTCTATACTGTAGTTACTTGGATCAGTCCAGTCACATTTTTATATTATATTCTAACATTTGATAGCTTCCAGTCTTTAGGAGCAGTCTTTATTGATGTATAAATCATAGTAGGATATTACAAGTATAAGAAAGAGCAAATTACTTTTGCTGCAATCTAACATTGACTCCTCTGAATTTAAAAAGTGCAAAACTGATATTACTTAATTTAAAAATTGTGGGTTGCATTCACATTTGTTAAGGCAGCCTTACTCATTTTGTCCTGCATTTAAAGTTTTGAGGTGTGTAAAATGCGTTTCACACCTAAGAAAGTTTAAAAACTGTAGAAGTGATGCATCACACCTGCTTTTCTTTTGATATAGTTGTTAATTATTTATTTACATGTGAGATCAAAAAAATATATTAACATTAAAGAGTAATAGCCTTTGTATGATAACTAAAGACACTTATGCAGTCTTCAGTTTTTAAAGGAGTCCGTAACTACAGTAGGGATGCTAAATCCCCATGTTTAAACAGATTCATAGTCCCTAAAATGTTTTCAGCAGATGTTAGCATCAGAATCACAGCTATAGCAATTTCGTCACAGACCCTAAAGTATGTCTAGATCAACTTACTTTCATAAATGTGTGGTTACTTATATGGCTTTTAAATATTTACATGCACATTTTTTTAATACTTTTTATACAGTTATGTCACTGTCCAAAAGGTGAAATGTTCTGAATTAAATCTAAATCAACATCATGCATATCATGCTGATATTTTGAACAGGGAATGTGTCAATAATGCTCATCAGTATTCTATCTTTTGAAGTTTAAATCTTCTCATTTTAAAGATGTTTAATTTGATCATATTGTGATTATTGCCTCTTGCCTCTTTGGGCTGTGCCCAGCCGATCCCCATGGGTGCAGCCACGGGCACCAGGCACTCACCATCGAGCCCCACCTCCAGGCCTGGCTCCAGAGGGGAGCTCCGGTAACTTGCATCCAGGCGAGGGAAAACGGCGTCCAAATTTTTTGTTCTTCATAGGAGGTTTACTGAAATGCTCTTTGTCTTATCCCTCACTTAGGACCAGTTTGCCTTGGTTGACCCTACCAGGGGCATAAAGCCCCCGACAACAGAGCTTCTAGGATCATTGGGACACACAAACCCCTTTATCTCGAGGAGGGGTAGCCCAAAGAGGCAACATGGGTCCCCCTTCCCATGGGCTCACCACCTGTAGGAGGGGCCAAGGAGGTCAGGTGCAGTGCGAGTTAGATGGTATCAGTCCAATCCTCGGCTACACAAGCTGACTCTTGGGACATGGAATGTCACCTCTCTGGGGGAAGGAGCCTGAGCTAGTGAGCGAGGTTGAGAGGTTCCGGCTAGATATGGTCGGGCTCACCTCGACGCACAGCTTAGACTCTGGAGCCAGTCTCCTTGAGAGGGGCTGGAATCTCTACCACTTTGGTGTTTTCTCCGGTGAGAGGCGCCGAGCGGGTGTTGGCATACTTCTTGCCTCCCAACTTGGAGCCTATTCATTACCCCAGTGGACGAGAGGGTCGACTCCCTCCGCCTTCAGTTGGGGGGGACGGATCCCAACTGTTGTTTGTACATATGCGCCGATCAGCAGTTTGGAGTACCCATCCTTTTTGGAGTCCCTGGAGGGGGTGCTAGAGGGCATACCTTCTGGGGACTCCTTCCTTCTGTTGGTAGACTTCAGTGCTCTTGTGGGCAATGACAGTGAGACCTGGAAGGGCATGATTGGGAGGAATGGCCCCTCCGATATAAATCTGAGCTGTGTTTTGTTATTGGACTTATGTGCTCGTCACGGATTGTCCATAACAAACACCATGTTCAAGCATAGGGGTGTTCATATGTGCACAATGATTGACTTTGTGGTCGTGTCGTCGGACTTGCTGCCACATGTCTTGGACACTCGGGTGAAGAGAGGGGCAGAGCTGTCAACTGATCACCACCTGGTGGTGAGTTGGCTTTGATGGTGGGGGAGGATGCCGGTCAAGCCTGGTAGGCGCAAATGTGTTGAGTCCCCTGTCAGAAGCAGCTTCATCTCCCACCTCTGGCAGAACTTCGACCATGTCCCGAGGGAGGTGGGGGACATTGAGTCCGAATGGGCCATGTTCCATGCCTCTATTGTTGAGGTGGCTGACCAGAGCTGTGGCTGTAAGGTCGTCGATGCTTGTCATGGCGGCAATCCCCGAACCCGTTGGTGGACACCGGCGGTGAGGGATGCCGTCAAGCTGAAGGAGTCCTGCAGGACCCTTTTTTCCTGTGGGACTCTGGAGGCAGCTAATAGGTACCGGCAGGCCAAGTGGAATGTGGCTTCGGTGGTTGCTGAGGCAGAAACTCGGGCGTAGGAGGAGTTTGGGGAGGTCATGGAGAACGACTTCCCGGATGGCTTTGAGGAGATTCTGGTCCACCATAAGGCATCTCAGGAGGGGGAAGCAGTGCAGTGTCTGCGCTGTATATGGTGGGGATGGTGCGCTGCTGACCTCGACTCGGGACGTTGTGGGTCGGTGGGGGGAGTACTTCAAA
This sequence comes from Polypterus senegalus, assembly GCF_016835505.1. Classification (NCBI taxonomy): domain Eukaryota; kingdom Metazoa; phylum Chordata; class Cladistia; order Polypteriformes; family Polypteridae; genus Polypterus; species Polypterus senegalus. Next base: position 89,896,921 of record NC_053168.1, read on the forward strand.
GACCTCCTCAATCCCACTAACATTCCTTCCAATGAGAAAGCAGAGCCTGGGGACTCGGAGGTGGGCTCCCCCATCTCTGGGACTGAGGTCACCGATGTGGTCAAAAAACAGGGCCCCGGGGGTGGATGAGATGCGCCCAGAGCTCCTCAAGGCTCTGGATGTTGTAGGACTGTCTTGGTTGACATGCCTCTCCAACATCGCATGGACATCAGGGACAGTGCCTCTGGATTGGCAGACCGGGGTGGTGGTCCCCCTCTTTAAGAAGATGGGCTGGAGGGTGTGTTCCAACTACAAAGGGATCACACTTCTCAGCCTCCCTGGAAAGTCTATTCGGGGGTCCTAGAGAGGAGGGTCCATTGGATAGTCGAACCTTAGATTCAGGAGGAACAGTGTGGTTTTCATCCTGGTCACGGAACAATGGACCCACTCTACACCCTTGGCAGGGTCCTGGAGGGTGCATGGGAGTTTGCCCAACGTCTACATGTGCTTTGTGAACTTGGAAAAGGTGTTCGACTGTTCCTCGGGGAATCCTGTTGGGGGTGTTCCAAGAGTATGGGGTACCAGACCCCCTAATAAGGGCTGTTCAGTCCCTGTACAACCGGTGTCAGAGCTTGGGCCGCATTGCCGGCAGTAAGTCAAACCCGTTTCCAGTGAGAGTTAGACTCCGTCAGGGCTGCCCTTTGTCACCGATTCTGTTCATAACTTTTATGGACAAAATTTCTAGCTGCAGCCAGGCCATTGAGGGGGTCTGGTTTGGTGGGCTCAGGATTGGGTCACTGCTTTTTGCAGATGATGATGTCCTGTTTGCTTCATCAGGCTCTGATCTTCAGCTCTCTCTGGATAGGTTTGCAGCCGAGTGTGAAGCGGCTGGGATGGGAATCGGCACCTCCAAATCCGAGACCATGGTCCTCAGCCGGAAAAGGGTGGCGTGCCCTCTCATGGTTGGGAGCAAGATCCTGCCCCAAGTGGAGGAGTTCAAGTATCTCGGGGTCTTGTTCTAAGGAGGAGGCCCCGGGGAAGACCCAGGTCACTCTGGAGGGGCTATGTCTCTTGGCTGGCTTGGGAATGCCTCGGGTTTCCCCCGGAAGAGCTTGAAGTGGTGGCTGGGGAAAGGGAAGTCTGGGCATCTCTGCTCAAGCTGCTGCCCCCGCAACCCAATCTCGGATAAGCAGAAGAGGATGGATGGATATTGTGATTATTATTATATCATTGAATGCTGATAATAAATTTAACCTGCTAAGGAAGCAGTCTGAACTTAAGAGTTATTTTTGCAGAATCCGCAAATTTGATTATTATGGTGGGAAAAACATTTGACTGCTATAAAATAGTACTGTTATGCAAAGAATGACCCATACAGTAAAAGTAAAATATTATTTATATTTATCCACAGGAAAAAGAAGCATATCCTAATTTGGATTGTGAAAGCACACTGTATGAGGGTTTGTCTGACCTTTTTCCAGAAGAATATATGAATGGTGGATACAAAACCATTGACAGCGGCAAGCTACATGTACTACTAGATCTCCTTCTTGCTATTCGAGATTTGAGCCCCACAGAAAGGTAAATTATATATTTGAATGTTATTGTATATCTTTTCCTTATTTCTCCCACATTCAGCAGATACATTTTAAGAACAACTTAAATTTCATAATTATCTTGACCCTGTACTTTGCACATTAGGTGTCTATGGCACAACCATTGTTGCTTGTTTGAGCTGTAGTAAGCTGTAATAGCAATTATATTACTGTTAGTGTTACTATGGCTGCACTTATTTATATAGCACATTCTCATGCACAAATAGTATAGCTCAAAGTGCTTTACAACAACAATAAATAGAAGAAGAGAAAAAAATTAAATATCTGTAAAATAATCATCCAGGATAACTTAAACGTTTTTTAAACCCATTACCTAGTTACCATTGCTGTATCACAGTCAAAATGTTAAATAGCAAAACAAGGACCTAGAATAAGGAGAAAATAAATCTTTTGGGGTCCATGGTCTTCAATAGGATTAAACCATAGCTGTTTAATGCCAAATTGTTGTCCATCCCCTTTTGGGTATTCATTACTATATGGACATTATCCAAGTCACTATCTGTCATAAAATCATTGAAATTTGATTATGTCAAAATCACTAATAATAATAATGTATTTTATTTAATTGTTTCTCTAGACACTTGATAAAATAAGTGTCTGTGTATCTGTGTGTTTGTGCAGTTGCTTTGTCTCTATCATTCCAACAGACGGCACATCACAAATATTTGTAATAATAAAGTGCATTGTATTTGTCATTTCAGCAGATGGAAGGCGCATCACAAACATTAGTAGTTATTAGTAGTTATACATTATATTACTATAAATGTTTGTGATGCACCATGTATTGGAATGACAAGTTCAGTACATTTTAGTGCTACATGCCTTACAAAATACATTCCAATAGATGGTGCACTTGAAACATTAATGCTGAGGTCTACGTTGATAACTTAAATTTCAACCCGACCTAGATGAATGGCACAGCTAGTTACAAGATAAAGCCATAAAACAGTGCAGCAAATAAATAGGTAAAATAAGCACACATCTAGTAAAGATTACGATAAAACAAGTAATTAGATATAATTGGATATATTGAGGGTGGGAGTTCCAGAATTTAGAAAAAGCATAACTAAAAGCCTGACTGCCCATGGAAGACAGGCCGACTGAAAGGACAACAAGAAGGACAGAAGTAGGAGAAATCGGTGAGCACTCCCAGTTTGTAAACTTTTAGAAGCTGTTTTAAATTAAGTGGGAGCCAGATAATGGAATGCTTTGTAAGTGAAGACAAGAATCTTAGTCAATATGATACTTGTGAACCAGTGAGGTTTCTATAGAACAGGTATAATGTGACATTAAACCTTAATTTAATTTATTAAGCTTCTATAAGAATTTTGAACTAAATGCACCTTGTTTAAAGGGTTAGCCAGGATATATGACAATAAAATGTAGTTTTGCTTTATTGCAACAAATATATTAATTAGTGTCTCAGCTGCAGAATAGAACAGTGAAGAAAATGTTATAAACATGTTAAAAGGCAGCACAGAATGTAGCATTAATGTGAAATTGAAAAGACAATAGTGCTGTCAAAAGCAACACCAAAGCTCTTGACTTGTTGGACATAAGGGAATATCGATGTTATCGATACAGATGTTAGCATTACCAAATTTTGAAACAATGGCTTTAGAGACCACAAGGAGAATTTCAGACCTGTCATTATTAAACCTGAGCAGATGATGTATCATTAAACTTTTAATATCATGAAGCAAAAAAACCAAACAGGACAGATGACAGAGAAGAATCTTGAGGTGGTTTAGTAGAAATATAAAGTGGTAAGTAATAAAAACCAAAGGGCTCAGTCCTGAACAAAGTGGCACACCATGGTTAACAGATGACTTGCTAGAAATGCAGTTATTCAGTTGAATAAATTGAAATATATATGTTAAGTAACACTGAAACCATGAATAAGCAGTACCAGTTATACCCTGTGAAGACAAGCATTCTAATAGTATGAAATGCCAAACTAAGATAAAAAAGGAGAAAAATACGGTGCCCTTCATAATGTTTATAAGTTTTCCTTGATTTACTCCATAGTTTAAAATTAAAATTGTCCATGAATTGCACACCTCAAACAATCCTTCCATGCATCAAGGTACTAAATGTGACTGTTTTAATATACCTACCAATGCTATGTCCCAAACATTATGGTCGTCTGAAATATGAAGGGGGAGGGGGGAGTTGATGGGATTTAAGTAAAAAAAAAAATTGATGTAATTTCCACATGGTGTGACTAAAATGTATGAAGATAACATTAAATTAAATATCTGCAATGTGCATTTTGGCTGTTGCCCAATGGGAACAGCTTCATCAACTGTACTAAAAAAAAAAATCTTTGACCCAAAATAATTTTAATATTCAAGCATTATATTAGTACAGGTTCTATTGGGGAGGTCTACAGAGAGTTCTTTGGACTTCATGAATTGGTTTCTGTCCTGACATACAGTGTGAATTGTGTGAATTTATATACAGCAGTGTGTGTCTTTTTAAACTACTGTATTTCCATCCAATTCAATTTGCCACAAGTTCTAGACACAAATCCAGAATAAGACAAAAAGGATGCACTGGATTGCTAATTGGACTGCAACAGCAAAGAGTCTGAATATTTAAATAAATTAGTTTTTGATTTTTAATATATTTGATAGCCATTTAGAAAACATGTTTTCACTTGGTCATTATGGGTTATTGAATGTAGATTAATGGAGAAAAATGGCAAACTTATCAATTTAAAATTAACTCTACAAAATTATAAACTGAGCAGAAAGTATTTTGACCGCTTCACTTTGCTTTCTGATGTACAGAACATGTATTAGAGTGTTGTGTATTGCTATGTTTTGTCTGTGTGTGAGACTTGATTAAAATAGAGCATTTGCTCCTAAAACTTCATGTTTGGTAGCCTCAAAGGGAAGGTAGAATGGATCTCTTTCTAGCATTTTTTCACTTTAGAAGTATTTTGATGTTTTTTCAACAACCCAGGAGCAAAGGAAAGTGTGAGCATGTTTGGTGTGTTGGGTCACAGTAGTGAGTATGAGTGAAAAACTTCAGTGGAGAGTAGTAAGTAAATAATTATCTGGCAGCGTATCTGTTAAAAATAAACATCTACGGAACAAATAAGTATTTGATCCCCAGCTGAATCTGTACATTTGCTCACTTACAAAGAAATGTACCATCATTTTTATGGTAATTTCATTTTAATAGAGAGAGACAGAATATCAACCAAAAATCAAGAAAAAAAACACATTACATAAAAGTTAAAAGGTCGGTCTCAAGTTTGCCAGTGAATATCCAGGCCTGTACATGTGCCTTCTTTAGTAGGGGGACCTTGCGGGCGCTGCAAGATGTCAATCCATTACAGCATAGTGTGTTACCAATGGTGTTCTTGATTACTGTGGTCCTAACTTCCTTCAGATCATTAACAAGCTCCTCTCATGTAGTTTTGGGCTTATCCCTCACCTTTCTCATGATCATCTTCACTCCATGAGGCAAAATCTTGCATGCAGATCCAGACCAAGGGCGATTGATGGTCATTTTATATTTCTTCCATTTCCAAATAATTGTACCAAAAGTTGTCACCTTCTCACCAAGCTTATTGCTTATGGTCCTGTAGCCAATTCCAGCCTTGTGCATGTCTACCATCTTGTCCCTGACATCCTTTGACAGCTCTTTGGTCTTGCCCATGGTGGTGGAGAGGTTGGAATGGAAGAAATTGATTCTGTGGACAGGTGTGCTTTATACACATAACGAGTTGAGATTAGGAATATCTGTAATTGATTGATTGATTGTAATCTTTGTGCCACATGGGCACACAACCAATCTGTGGGAGCCAGAATTCTGACTGGGTTGTAGGGGATCAAATACTTATTTTTTTCAATGATATGCTAATTAATTTATAACTTTTATGTAAGGTGTTTTTTCTGGGTTTTTGTTTGATATTTTGTCTTTCTCCATTAAAATGAAACTACCATACAAATTAGAGTGTTCATTTCTTTGTAAGTAAGCAAACTTACAAATTCAGCCAGGGATCAAGTACTTATTTTCCCCCACTGGAAGTGTGTTTACCGGTGAAAAAGGAAGTAAAAGATTTGTAGTTAACTCGGGTACATTAACATGGGGAAGCATTTCTAGCAGACAGCTTAAGTCACTCAGAAGAGAGTGTGATCTGTGGGGGCACCAGTCAGCTCCCAAACACAGCAACTCAAGTATCAATTCAAGCAGTGAAGTATTTTCACAAATACCTCACAGGTGATACACAAATATTGCACAAGCACAATTCCCCTTATATTCTCTCTCTCTCTTCTCCTTTGTTCCTGTCCTTTTACTCCTTACTATTACCTTCTCTCTTTGTGGTTTCCCTGGATTTTGACTTAAGACTAAGCTCCAAGTCACTATTATTACTTCCCCATGGGTCACAGGAATCGGGCATGTGTACGACTGGACCAGTTGTGACACACCAAACACAAGTATTAGTTCAAACAGTGATTTATTTTTGCAAATACCTCAAGAATAAATACACAAATATTGCATAAGCATAACTCCCCTTATATTATCTGTCTGTTCTCCTTTCTTCCTGTCCTTTTACTCCTCCAGGCAAGCTTAGTTCACATCCACCCAACTCTGGCTTTCCTGGATGAGAATGGATGGCTTCTTTTATTCTGGACCCAGGAGCACTTCCATTGTGACGCTTCCATAAGTAGGAGGTACTTTTGGGTCAGGCGGATGCTCCTTTGGGGAAGGGTGGGATGGGGTTAGAAGAATGTGTGTGATTTGTTCTTGCAACTCCCCTAGGTGGCACCCATGGAACACCAGAAGGATGTGCTATAGGACTACACTTCCCAGCCTGTCCTGTAGGTATCCAACCAGGTACTGTAGTCCAGGAGGACTGCCACCTATTGTGTCGGGGGAGGAAATAGTCCATACAGTTGGTCTTCAACTGTCCTTCCATTAAACTAGCCTTCCAGCTAGGAAAGGAACCTTGAATCATCCCTATCAAAATGCCAGCCTATGCCTGGTGACCATCACAGAAGAAAGTATTTAGTAGTGAAAGCATTATAAAGAGTTAATACAGAGGCGTAGAAAGAGGTCCAATAAGTATTAAACAGGTCCTGTAGTTTGTTAAATTCGTTATTAAATTAAATAGTTTTTAAAGGGCTTAACTGACACCAAACAAATTTTAATCATGTGTACAGTATAGTGAAAATCCTGTATGATGTTGGACTTTTTGCAATTCTGGCTACAATGTGAATTGTTAGTGATCAAACTAAAGTAAGTGGGAATACAGGGCACAGTGTGTAGATGGGCACAAGATTGGCTCAGACTCTGGAAATAAAGGGTTATGGTGAAGGGGACATTTTCAGAATTATATAATGTTAAATGTAATGTCCCTCAGCGTCAGTGCTGGAGCTGCTTCTCTTTTTAAACATCTTCTTCTTCTTTTGGCTGCTCCTATTTAGGGGTCGCCACAGCAGATCATCCATCTTCATCTGTCTCTGTCCTGTCTTTTACATCAGTTTCTACCACACTGACTGCCTTCATGTCTTCCCTCACCTCATGCATAAGCCTCCTCTGTGGTCTTCCTCTTTTTCTCTTGCCTGGTGGTCCCATCCTCAACATTCTTTTCACAATGTACCCCTCATCTCTCTCCTGCATGTGCCCAAACCATCTCAATCTAGCCTCTCTCACTTGGTCACCTAACTGTTGTACCTGTATTGTCCCTCTAATATACTCATCTCTAACCCTGTCTACCCTTGTTACTCCGGTTGAAAGTCATAGCATCTTCAATTCTGCCACTTCCAGCTCTGTCTACCTGTCTTTTTGTCAGTGCCACTGTCTCCAAACCATGCAACATAGCTGGTCTCACTACCTTTTTATAGACATTGCCTTTCATACTTGCAGTTACTCTTCTATCATAAATCTCTCCTGTCACTCTTTTCCACCCAGACTACCCTGCCTGCACTCTCTTCTTTACCTCTCTGCTGCACTCTCTGTTGCTATGGACTGTTGAACCCAAGTATTTACATTTGTGTACCTTCACCACCTGTGCTCCTTGCAGTCGCACCCTTCCACCACCTTCCCTCTGATTTACACACATGTACTCCATGTTACTCTTACTGACTATCATTCCTCTTCTCTCCAGTGCATACATTCACCTCTCCAGGTTCACCTCAACTTGCTGTCTACTCTCATTTCAGATCACAATGTCATACAAGATCATTAAAGTCCACAGAGACTTTTGTGTGATCTTGTTTGTCAACCTGTCCATCTCCTTTGCAAACAGGAAAGGACTCACAGTTGATCCTTGATGTAATCCAACTGTCATACAACTCTGAGACAAGTAATCAGATCCTTTGCTATGACATTTGAAATTTGGCTCAGGTGCATCCCATTCTGTTGATCAATGAGTGTCCTCTATACTATATTTATACAATTCATTGATTAGATCACTACTCAAAAAAGGGAATTCATTACATAATCAGAAAACATTTACCATGATTGGTTGCTAACCCAATTGCTAACGGTATAGCATTGCCACATAAAAATGTATATATTTTTTTTCTTCTTCTCACTATGTAAAATCCCTTTGTCATTTGAAAATATGGAAGATAAGATAGGCGGGTTGGATAGAGAGGTACAGGGCTGTCATTTGCGATTTCCGGGAGTGCCATGGAAACGGACACACTGTTTAAACAGGGGCACGAAAAGGCAGGAAGAGAAGGAAGAAAAGACAGCCTGAGTTTTTATGGTGAAGGAGGAAAGGACATGACCCATCTGAGTCCAGGAGAAAGATTTGAAGATTCCAGATACACTAAGGTTACCATGAAAGGGATCAAAAGCAGTGTGAGCTGTAAATCTTTTATTCTGGGATTGGCATGTCTAAGGAACTGAACTATGGGGAAATAGTAAAATGGAAAAAAGACTAAGTCAAAAGGACGGAGGGGAAAATTCTTGAATATATAAATTTATGCTTTGTGTTCATTGTATATATTGGAAGTCGGGGTGTAAAAATGTATTAATTATAGTTTTTTTTGTTGATGCATTTTTCTCTGTGTGGTTTAGTTAATATCGCTTTTATTATTATAAATCGTCTTTCGGCGCTGTGGGAAGGGGTTGAAGGTAGTCTGAGGTTGATCTGCAGTCATCAGTATAATTTTTCAATGTAAACTCCGTGAAGTGTAGCGGATACAATCGTTACAACGGGACATGCCAAACATTAATACTTTAAGTAACCTCAATTAACCCTGTCCACTAGGTTGATTTGGAAGTCCTGTTAGGATGTTAGAATGTATATTACTTTTTAAAATATTATTATTTTTTATTTTAAAAGATGTGTTAATGAGTGTGTGACTTTGCACGTTCGTCCTGTTTAAATAAAACAATTAATCTAATTTATAATCCACCTGGGTACATCAACAGGAAACTTAGTACTAAGCATTACAATAGAATAATGATTATACCTTTAAAAGCACATTTTCTGTTAAGTGTTATATAACAATAACAAAAAATGCATTTATCATATTGAGTAATGAAAAAACAGCATCAGCTTTTAAGCATAAGCTCAGAACAACGACGTTTATTTATATAGCATGTTTTCATACAAATGATATAGCTCAAAGTGCTTTACAAGACGAAGAAAGAAAAAAGAAAAATATAAAAATAATATTAGGTGATACTAAGTAACAAAGAATAAAGTAAGTGCCGATGGTGTGGAGGACAGAATAAAATAAAAAAAAATCTCCAGAGGGCTGGAGAAAGAAAAACAAAATCTGCAGGGGTTCTGAGGCCACGAGACTGCCCCGTCCCCACTGAAGGATATGAGACTCAGACACACACTAGGTGCACATTGTACCATTACAAAGGTCTCACTGTTGACAATGTATATCAGAGCAAAAAACAATTCATGAGGTCACTGGAATCGGTTGTAGAAGTGAGAGATAGGATTGTGTCAAAGTAGAGATATGGAGAAGACCAAGAAGCCTATGGTCACTCTGACTTCGCTACAGAGAACCTGAAGACAGGAAAAATTTCCAGAAGGACAACCACCACTGCAACACTTCAATAATCTGGACTTTATGACACAGTGGCTGGATGACACATCAAAACCCACTTGGAGTTTGCAGTAAGAGACCTAACTGACTTTCAAACTGTGAGAAACAAGATTCTCTGGTCTGATGAAACCAAGATTTCTCTTAGGAATATGCTAAGAACTTCAATGTCTGGAAGAAAGCAGGCACTCCTTATCACCTGTGCAAGTACTATTTCAACAGAGAAGCATGGTAGTGACATCATCATTGTGGGGTAGTTTTTCAGCTGCAAGAGCTGACATTAGTCAAGGACAAGGAAAGCTGAACAGAAAAAAACTATAGTAATATCTTTAATGAAAACATACTCATAGCGCTTTGGACCTAAGGTTATCATTCTAACAGGACTAACAGGACAATGACTCTCAGCACAAACCAAACACAACACAGGAGTGTCTTAGGGTCAATTCTGCAAATGTTCTTGAGTGGCCCAGCCAGAGCCCAAACTGGAACCCTAACAAACATCTCTGGAGAGACATAAACATATATGCCCACTGATGTTCTTCATTCAACCTGACAAAGCTTGAGAGGATCTAAAGAGAATAGCAGTAAACCCTGAAACCCAGGTGTGTGACACTTGTTGCATTATATTCTAGGCCAGAGGTGGGCAAGTGCTGCCTTCGAGGTCTTTTTTTTGTGGCCGTCATGAAGGTATCGGTAAAACAAGTGATTGAGGCCTTTTGGCTTGTTCACACTAGCCGAAAATGTTCAACGAAACAAACAACGTAAACAAAGATTCGTTTGGTCTCCACGTTCATACCTGATGGAATGGTCAATGACAGCTAACGAAATACAGCCAAACTAAATGCAAGTTATGCCAATAGCAGTCAAACTAGATATTTAATGCGGATAGAGTGCACGCGCACTGTAGATTTTCGCAAGTACCGCTGTAATTATTTCCCGCGGTAACTAAAGTGGCCAATCAAATGGCACCGAAAAGGGTTAAAGTTCAGCATGCTTAAATTTCAGCGAAAGTAGTCAGATCCTTCTGATAATTATTGTTGTGTTTTACTGGCCATATAATGCAGTTATAGCCGTCAAGAAATCCAGACATGTAGATGATGAAAATCGACGGTTCAAAAGTGAATGGGAGTTGGATTTCTTCATGTCAAACCAAGGAAACTCCATGATGTGCCCAAGATGCAAGTAAGAACATTAAAGAGATCAAATGCAAAACAGCACTATGAGAGTTATAAGTCACACATGAAGTACATCCAGTTAAAAGATGAGGCCAGAAAGCAAGTGTATAATTCCTTGAACAAGAGCCATACAAAAGAATCATCCATGTTCGCCCAATTCAAATCATCCTCTCACAATCCAGAAGTTGAGGAAACATTTCGAGTCGCCTTCAAAATGGGTGCCGCTGGAAAACCATATACTGATGTAGAGCTATTCAAATCATGCATGCTTGAAGTTGTTCAGTGTCTTGAACCATCTCAGCTTCAAAAATGTAAAGATTTACCTCTTATCACGAAGGACAATTGTGAGGCGCCAAGGTGAGATCGCAGTTGACTTAAAAAATCAACTGAACAAAATATGTCAAGAGTCCAATACTTTGTATTCTGTAGCGTTGAATAAATCCTCCGATACAACAGATACGGCACAACTGCTTTTTTTCATCAGAACAATGTCACCAACATTTGACATCCATGAAGAGTTGTCCCTAATCAGTCTCAAATCAACAACAAAGGCACAAAATATTCTCACTGCATTTAACAACACTTGGTAGAGATGAAATTGGATCTAAAGAGACTTCTTGCTGTGTGTACAGATGGAGCTCCTGCAATGGTAGGAACAACGAGCGGTTTTGTGACTCTACTTAAACAACAAATTCACTCTTAATATCTGGAATCTCCCACATTATTGTCACTGCATTGTATTTTACACCAACAAGCTCTATGTGCTAAGTTTGCAATGTTGAACGACACATTGGAAGACGCCGTTGGTATTGTGAATTTCATTCGAGCTCGAGCCCTCAATCATCGCCAGTTTAGAGAACTCCTCCAAAATGATGATTCAACTGAGAAAGAGGACATTTTATATTACTCATTATCTCATTATTTGTCAAGAAGATCTGTTATAAATAGAATTTATGAATTGCAAAGCACTATCAAAGAGTTCTATGCATCCAAAGGAGTGGTTTGTAAACTCGATGACATCAACTTTTGCACGAACCTGGCTTTTCTCAGCGATCTTTTGAGTGAACTCAACAGTCTGAATAAGCAGCTCCAAGGCAGAAATCAAAGTGTCTGTGACCTCTGGCGGAGTATTAAAAAATTTTCAGCGCAAGTTGAAATTGTTTTTTACGGCAAGTTTCAAAAGCAGCAGCTCTCCGAATTCTTTCCATGTCTGAATAATTTTGCCTGTAACAACCCATCTGTAAAAATACATTTTGATGAGTTCTGTGAAGTGCTCGGTTCACTAGTCGCTGAATTTGAGGCTCGATTCTCTGAAATCCACGTCAATGACAATGATTGACGGTTGGTTTCAGAGCCACACCTGATTGAACCTGACAATGTGACAGAGAAGTTACAAATGGAATTGTTGGAACTTAGTGAAGATCCAAATGCTCAACACAAGCTATCCCAAAATTCCGTAGATTTGATTTTATTTTGGCCTGATGCTCACATCTACCCTATTCTGCGCGAACACGCTTGACGGGTGTTAACATGCTTTGGTAGCACGTACATTTGTGAATGTTCATTATCTCATATGAAGTACCGTAGATACTTGCGTATAAGTCGAAAAATGTATGCCTTAAAATTAATTCAAAAAAACAGGGTCGACTTATCCACGGGGCAACACAATTTTCCATAGAATTTGGGTAATGGCACAGTGGTTTTATTTAAAACAGTCAATCAAAATCGGTGTTCAAAGTAAACAGTGCAGTGATTCAAAAGAACTCTTCATTAAATAAATAATCCATAAAGCAAACATGGAGGTTTAAAAATCAGTATAATAGAAAAACAATCCTTTAAAAACCCGGCCTAACACCCAGGCTTCCACACAGCTGCCTGTGAGCGCTCTCTCGCCCACTCGCACTATCTCTCTCTCTCTCTCTCTCCAGCCACCTCCGTCTGTCTTTCTCTTCCTTTTTTTTTTTTATTTTATACTCTGTTTTGGCTTCCACACAGCTGCCTGCGATCACTCATTCGCTCACTTGCCCACTCGCACCGTCTCTCTCTCTCTCTCTCTCTCTCTCTCCCTCCTGCTTTCTCCAGCCACCTCAGTCTTTCTTTCTCTTTCTTGCTTTTTTTTTTTTTTTACTCCGTTTTTCCTTCCTCTCTAACTGACTCGCTGTTCTCTTTATATGCAGAGAGGACATAGCAGCTGCAGCACATTAGCCACAGGAACAATCACGGATGTGGGCAGTCCCTCACCTGTGCACTAGGTGAGAAACGCCCACACTGCAGATCGCCCTGCAGCTCGCTAAGTCGCGAGCGCTGTGATTATTATTATTTAAAAACTAAAACGGCCTTTGCTAAGAGAGCTGTGGACCTATAACACCACATAAGCATTTGTTGGAATTTCAAGCATCGGCTGGCTGGTGTACGCGGTTTATGAACAGATATATATGGGCTGGGACCTTCATCAGCGAACAAAAATCGCGCAGAAATTTGAAAGGTCAGTTCCTTTCATAAATTTATTATCAAGCAAAGACAAAGGCATGACTTTGATCTCAGTAACATTGGTAACATGGATGAAACGCCAATGACATTTGATATGCCGGGGAATCGAACTGTAGCAGGTATTGGTGAGAAGACTATACTTATTAAGACAAAGGGCCATGAAAAAACCCAAGTTTTACCCTCGACTTATATGTGGGTCATAACAAATTTCGTAATTTTCGGCTTAAAAAAACACTCCACTTATCTGTGAGATTGACTAATACGCGAGTATCTACGATACATTAAAAAATCTATACTGCACAGTCCTGACAGATGACCATTTGGAAGGCCAGCTACGTTTAAGAACAACAACTTTTGAGCCAAGTTTTAATGAATTGTCAACCAACAAACAGACTCAAAAAAGTTATTGAAAATTACAGAATTACTTCATGTTATGGATTATTCTTACACTTTTACACACTTTGGGGTCAGTATAAAATTTAATAATAAATAATTAATAAAAGAATGCCTGTATATGTTGTTAATGACTTCATAATGGTGCAGCCTTGTTTGAGTTAAAGTAGTCGTCAGTGGCCTTAGTGCGACAAAAGGTTGCCCACCACTGTTCTAGGCCATCAGAAGTGCTTCAGTGAATTACTGAGTAAAGAATCTGAATACTTGTGTCAATGTGATACAGTTAAAATTCCATTACAACGAATATCTTTACAACAAAATTTTCATTACGAGGAGGTATTTTTATGGTCCCGAAAGCCCATATGGTCCCATATGACACGACTCTATAGCAATCTCTTTACTATGAAGTACATTCAGCAGATACTTTCATTACAACAAAGTGCACAAAAGACCTTGAAATGCCTGAATGAATCATCCACATAGCAGTTAGTTCTGTGGCTGCTCAGTTATGCACAACGATCCCCAAACAGAAACATTGTAATTTTTATTTCTTTCTTCGAACTTTCCTCATACTGTTTTTGGTTTCCTGCGGTTTTCAGTGATACCTTTTGCTTATTGCTCTTCAACATTTGAAAAACATCCATTGTAATTTAACTCATTGTCACCCTCCTATAGAAATGGCAGAAACGAAAAAATAACAGTTCATAGTAGAAAAAAAAACTTCAATTTTTTTGTAGCTCTCGATTGCAGCAAAAAGAAAAAATACGTTGCCAGTGAATTCGGAATTTTGCCATTGACACTGTCAACTTTCTTGAAACACAGAGCAAACAAAGAAGAAAAGTCTCGGGTTGCAAACGTGAATGAACTGCTGCATTTGAAGACGTCGAAAAAGCAGTTTTTATGTGGTTCAGTGATGCTCATTCAAGAAACATTCCTATTAATGTGGCACTCATTCAAGAAAATGTGAGGTTTGTAAACTCTCTTGGGACCTCCCCCAACTAGACAGCACGCTGAAGAGCGTCCCGAAGTGCGATCACCTTGTCTGTACTGGACAATAGCAGGCTCACAGCTATGCTGTGTCTCTCTGCCAAAGTAAACAGCAAAGATCTCGATGGGTGATGCAAGGTTAGGAGCACATAAATTGTAAATGCCGATAACAGGATTACTTGGTCACTAACCTGGCCACAACCCTGCCTGACTGCTGTGTCTGTGTATAGCAGAGTGGCAGATCACGCTACAATAAATAACTATGCCGTTCCTGTTTCAAGCTGAGTAAAGCTGGTTTTGCTAAAGTACTAAGACTGTTTTGGGGTGCAAGACAGGAACTTATAGTGTGACCCTGATCTTTTATGATTTGCTTCTGTGGTTCTTCACTGCAATGCTGTGAGCCTACTATAGCCCTACACCCGAAAAATGGACAATCTTCCACAGGACGCACTTCAGCATGTCGTTCCCGTTGGGTGAGGAGTGGGTGGGGGTCTCAAAAAAGTTCAGAAACCTCACAATATGAAGAAGAAAAGAATGATTCAGCTCCTGATTGATAACTGTGCTGCCCACAACAAGCTTCCACATTTAGATAAATTAAACAAGAGAAGCAAAGATCTCTTAATTCACAAACAAAATCTGCATATGTTAAGGAGCATAACAAATAAATTAAAAAACAATGCTTGAAAAGCAAGACTCTGAAAAAACATTTTTTGAGATTAGCCAATTTACTGATCACTGATAGTTATTGGAACTGAAAATCTGATTTATTTTTTGGTGGCCAATCCATTAAAGCGTCACTAAAACCAAGTCCTTGGTAGGCAAAATTTATTTAAATAAATAGTAGAACTATTTGTACTACACTACTTTATACTATACTAACTACTCTAAATAGTAGAGTTTTTCAGCTTGAGGAGAACAGCACATACATTTCAACACTAGCATACAGTGCCTGTGTGGATTAAATCAGGCTTGTGTTGAAAGTTTTATATAAGAGAATCTTCTCCCAATATTTTACATTTCTGTAATTGTTTTTGTTCCAAAATTGTTTATCAAATGTTTGTAGGCTGTTGTCAATGACGATTTTTAAAATGGGAATCATTTGTGTCAGGTTTATACACTGTAAATATTTAAATACTCCAAAGCCAAGTGATTTAGCAGTGTAAACTTTTGCATAACTGTGTGTTTCAACATACTTCAAATGTGTTTGTGTTTTATTCAAGGCATACTGCTAAGGACTTTACTGTTTTTCTTTTTTTTTTTTTTAAACAACTACATCTAGGAAAAGGATGCAGCTAAATTAAAGCTAAAATACCTTTAACAATGTTATTTTTGTTATATACAATCAAAGATTACCCCCAAGACATGAACATTTTGGTTTAGCAATAAAGCATTATTTCCAGCTCCCTAATGGCAACTGTAAAGCTAACATCAGTTTATATAGTTGTAGTTAGTGAAACAAAAGTTACCTCAGATTTTCTGTTTTCATATTCATAACTTTGCATAGAATGATTTAACTTTACAGGTGCAGTGTGGAAATATGTTTATGCTGCTCACATTTCGCAAAACAGGCCATTGATTCCTATTCTAACAACATCAAAAGACCCTACTACCGTATGCTAGTCATATACTAGCTTCCAAAAAGGGAAATAGAAACTACATATGCATAATATTTGAAATGCCAAACAATGAAGTACTTGTAGCCATTACATTGTGTGAACTGTACAGCAGATGCATCTATAGCAGATACATTCTGGTAAATGAACTAGGAAGACTGAATGAAATCTTTCATCTTCTGAAGTAAATATAATTGTATATTCATATTTACATTTGACCTACTGTACAATTTGAATGATTCTTTGAAATTCAGTTTTTCTTTTCTCAAAATGATAATTAAGTTGGTTTTGTGGCTTCCTATAAAGCATCAAAATATTAATACTTCATGCATTACTAATTCAATTAACTTTTTTTGTGACAGAGTTGTACTTGTATCAAATTACACTCAAACTCTGGACATGCTGGAGAACATTTGCAAAGAATTTGGTTACAACTACTCACGCTTGGATGGACAAACACCGGTGTCTCAAAGACAACAAATTGTTGAAAATTTCAACAGCAAATATACCACTGATTTTGTGTTTCTACTGAGCTCAAAAGCAGGTGGCGTTGGGTTAAATCTAGTTGGAGCATCACATTTGATACTATATGATATTGACTGGAATCCTGCCAATGACATTCAGGTAATTAACATGAAACCTTCACACAATTTCAACAAATTTTATTTTAAGATGTTTGAAAACACATTAATTTAGTAGAAGTTTTATCCTAAGTTTGTTGTGCATAGATATATTTACATTTCAATATAGACTTTTTTTCCATTATTAATAGTATGTTAAGGTATTTAGCTAGGGTATGTTCTATTTTAAATTTACATTTCCTCTCAGTGTATGTATGTTATTTTTTTTCTCCAGTATTCCACCAGTTTAAAGTCATGCCCTTAAATTGATTGGTATGCATGCATATAGTCTGTGATTAACTTGTCTTCCTGTGTATGTTTGTTCCTAGCCACCATGTATTGTAAAGGCAGGTTTACAAAATGGACGACAGTAGTTATATGCATAGGGTTTATGTCAAAATGATTTATGTCCCTTATGCCCCGCCCCTATGATGTCATTCTGGAAGTCCCGTCCATATGGCACAAGACCGGAAGTCCCGCCCGTATGATGTCACACAGGAAAGTCCGGCCCCTCCACGTGTCCTAGCCCTGCCCTCCGGCACCTGATTGGTTCAGGAAACTGTCAAGGGCATTTTGATGGATGTCTGCCCCCTCGTTGAACCCGCCCCCGGCACCTGATTGGTTCAGAAAACTGTCAAGGGCCTTTTGATGGATGTCTGACCCCTGTTTGAACTCATCCCACAGCCACCTGCTTAATTAAACAAACTGTCAAGAGCAGTCCCCCTCCTTGAGCGGGCATGCCCAGGCCTGTTACAGACCTGTTGGTGGCCCACTTCTCTCAAAGACACACGCATAAGCGTTTCAAGGGGCAGAGCTGTCTGCCTCTACGGTTTGGGTAAGAACTCCTGTATCTATCTATTACTTAAAATAATCTATTACTTTAAAGATCTAAACCTTAGTTTAGCACTTGTAAACCATTTTTTATTTTATCTAAGTCAAGCTCCCAGACATTCTCTGCGCTGACAAGCTGTCCCTTCACTCTCTCTCTCCACAGTTGAAGCGTGAGAGCTGAGACAGCCTCTGCGTGCACCCCCGAGATGCCCCTGGATCAAGGCTCCAAGCGTACACGCAGGCAAGCTCGAAAGACGAGTTGCCGGCTCTCTGTCTACACAGCCGAGTACCTGAGTCTGTAAAAATGCTTACAGGCTCTCTAAAAAGCTGACAGTCTCTGAGCCCCTGTGAGCAGGCTATAGGTGTAAAAAAAACCCTCCTGCTGTGTTCTGCGCAAGCATCCTTATCAGCAGCTGGGCATAGCAGCAAAGAGTACAGTTCAGCCACAGGCCAGGAAACTGACAGCCCCTGCGCGTAAACAGCTGAGTGTAAACTCCACCTCCTCCAACCCCCAGGCATCGGGGGTGCGCTTCACAGCCCACAGATGGCAGAGTAGGGAGGAAAGGATGGGGCGCGATTTACAGCACCTAGGCAACAGGTAGCAGCCGATGTGAAAAATTGCCTTATTTTTCATTTATGTTAGGTAGATTGCCCAGAGGGGACTGGGCGGTCTCTTGGTTTGGAATCCTTGCAGATTTTTTTTTTTTCTCCAGCCGTCTGGAGTTTTTTTTTTTTTGTTTTTTCTGTCCACCCTGGCCATCGGACCTTATTTATTCTATGTTAATTAATGTTGACTTATTTTTATTTTTTATTGTGTCTTCTATTTTTCTATTCTTCATTTTGTAAAGCACTTTGAGCTACATTTTTTCTTGTATGAAAATGTGCTATATAAATAAATGTTGTTGTTGTTACAAAGGCAATGGCCAGAGTTTGGAGAGACGGACAAAAGAATACAGTTCACATTTACCGTTTTCTAACAACAGGTACGTTTCAAATATATTCCTAAGTAACTTTAGCATTGTGCGTTAATGCATATTTATAGCCATAACATTAATTCTATTTTGCAAAAATGTCTGATTTAGTTTAAAAAGTATAATACTTAACCTCTGATTATTTTATGAAATTCCAAGTGTATGTGTTTATTTTAAAGATGTAAAATGTTTATTTAAACTGCGATAATAACATTAATATGTGCTTATCTTGAGTACCTTTTTCTGCTATTGTATATTATCTCTCCCGCAGTTTACGCTATAGCTTCATTGAATCAGCTGTTGTCATAACTGTTTAGCAACAGTTCACTTAATTCTCCTGACTTGTTTGTTATTCAGCTTGGTAATTCATACTACTTTACATTTTTTAATGAGGTACATCTCCTGATGGTAGAGTCACCATATGACAGAGAAGACCATATGCAAATGAATTCTATTATCGAAGTGTTGCCTATCAGTTTTGTATGTGGCATGTTCAAATACTGTATTTAACCTATTTCTAGATAAAAACATGAAAGTAGCAAAGTATGTAAACAAATTAATTATAATACACTTTGTAATATTTGCTTATAAATTTATTTTAATATTGTCCAGTGTCTTTGTTTTATTCTAGAGCTATTTAGAATAAGAATGCATGTGTGGTGGTCTTCATAATGTTGAAGGTGATATTTTGCCAGTTCCAAAACAGGCAATGTAGATGCATTATTAGTCTCCTTTTTTTTTTTTTTACCTCATTGTTTTTAATTCCTTATCTCTAACTGGATGGTCCTTTTAAATGTTTTCTGTGGAATTGATGACTGCTTTCTCTTTGTTTTGATCAGTGGACTAAGCAGGTGCTTTGGAAAAAAGTACTACCCTATCATATACAGCATAGGTATTTCCAACTTCGCAGAATTTATATAAAATGTGAAACAACTGCTTACTCATTTAAGTAGAAAATGGAGTTATAAAATTGTGGACCCAGAACTAGATATTTTATTTTGTAATTGACTTTGGATAAAAGTGTCTGCTAAGCAAGTAAATGTAACTGTAAAGTTATGGGTATCCTTTCTGATATTGCACCATGAATTTGTTATGGTTGCCAGTCCAAGAAAAGCAACAACATTCATTTCTGTAGCAAATTTCCATGCATAGAATGTAGCTCAAAGTGGTTTACAAGATGTCAAAGAAATAGTTACAAGAAAATAAAAACAAGTTAAATTAAGTAAAAATAACAATGAATAAGTAATGAAAAAGAATTCGAGCTTACATAGCACATAATTAGTAGAAAAGTAGTCTCTTTATACATAATATTGTATTTTACGTTTCTAATGATGAGTGCAATGATTTTCTCAGATGGCCAGGAGTTAAACTGAAAAAAAAATAATCTTCAGAGATTCCAAGACCAAAAGACTGCCCAGCCCTCACTAGGCATTCTGCTTAACATAAATGTTCTTAAGTCATTCCTCATTGTTCCTAGGCTTTGTCCCAGAGGATTTGATACAGTAGGTCTCTTGGGACAGCTGTGGGACCTGCCTTCATTTGAGCCCAAATCAGGTGGTGGTGGCTGTGGACACCACAGTGAAACCAGAAAAGAAAGCAAAACAAAGTAGAGATTAGTAATTTTTGCAAAGCTCTTTGGAGCTTTTTTGCCACTGTTGAAAAGCAGATATCATTAAAGTGAAAGGCCTTCTGCTATAGTACTATACTAATAATGTACGGAAACGTTTCTATTACATTTTGAAGGAGACCTTTATAACATAATGTACCACCTCTTACCTCTCCAGTTTGTAAGGGTTGCCATTGCCATGACCAGAGCATTGAGGAACTGGATGAAGGAATATCCCTACTCCATCAGACCAGGGACAATGAGAAATTCCTTGATTCCATAGTTGCAACAGGTGCTACCACTACAACTGCTAGCAGAGAGCTGGCCTCCACCATTCCCTAGTTTGGGCCAGACTTCACCACTCCTTACCCCGAAGCTGCCTTGTGCTCTGAGGCAGCCCCAGTCAAGCTGTAAGTTTCAAGTAGTCAAAACTAGTCAAACTGTAAAATCCAAACTGAGAATTTCGCCAAAGGCATTAACTAGCTCTAATCCATAGACAGTAGTAGAATGGCTTAAGTGCCACACTGCTCCACATTCACCAGAAATTCAACTGGAAAACAGATTCAGCGTCTTTGGTGAACAAAACTATCATCCACTTACTGGGTCTTCTCATCCTCCTTCTGTGCCAGCCAGGATTCAGTTGCGGGGAACAAGGCCTTCAATACCATCGACATCTACAAGGTCGCTCGAGACAGCAAGCAGGCACTTCTACACTTCCACAGCCATCTGCGCCTTTCTCGGGCTACTGGCCGGGCAACAGCAATGTCACGGTCTCCCCAGTTTTCAGCTCCTCTTCCAACCACACTGATAATTGACATCTCCGTAATTACAGAATTTTAGTCTAAGTGGTGCGTAAATGTTTGTTTTCCCATTGGCAGAATTAATAGCATCACATCCAAACTCCCAGGCTTGCTTGCCGAATATGCTGATGTTGGAAACTTTGTCATTCACATAGGAACCAATGATACTGGTTTTATTGACAGTCTTTTTTGGGAATGCACCTTGTTTTTATAAATGATGGGATTCATCCCAGCAGATTAGGTTTGCACATGCTGTTAAATAACATTTTACACTCCACTGTTAACTACTCACTTGTATGACTACCTATTATTAACAGTTCTGTTCCACTACATTATTTCATTCCTGTTTTAATCAGTATTAAATCTCAAAATTACCTTCTACTCTCTGTTACCCCGCAGGTTCTTATTCTTATTGTACCTGTTTTTTCAATTCCAGTTTTGGTTAGCAGCAGAAAAAATATAATTCACTCTGCTCATGCAGCTAACTTATCCAATTTGTTGTATGTTCCACAGCAACCCGATCTAGTATTAACTCCTTCAGTAAATTGTATTAGCTATTTTCAGTGTTAGATTGCTTACAAAATAAATCATTTTAGTAAATGATTTTATTACAGTTTATCAGCTTGATTTCATGTTTTTAATTGAAACATGGATAGATAAGTTTGTGTACAGCAGTTCTTGACCACTTCTGTATTTTCTTCAAGATTTAATGTCTTGATATTCAAAACAAATTTGTTTGTGTTTTTATTTTAAAAAAAAAAAAAAAAGCTACAAAATGGACAACACTGCCGCTCTGTTCACCAATGCCTTACTTAAGACTAACTTAAGTGCTAAGTTAGTTAATGTCATGCTTGATTACTTTTGAAAATTTTAAGGGTTATTGATACTCTAGAATCTGTTACAAAAAAAAACATTTCTAGCAAGCAGAAAGCACTTGGGAGTAAAGCTTTACTAGTATTCAATCAAAAAGAGAATACAGGAAGGCTGAGCGTAAATGAAGAAAACATAAACTGCAGGTCTACTACGACATCCAGAAATAAAGCTTACATATTTATAACTCTGAAGTGTCCAAGGCTAGACAAGTCAAATCAGTTTGCCATTACTGAGAAGTGATTTTTTTTTAACTGAATGATGAGATTCCATTATTTTGCCAAAAAAATTGGAAACATTAGGTCAGCCATAAGTTATATTAAGACGAGACAGATCATCTTATATCTGTAGTATCAATTAAGATAAATATGGCCATTATGTCTGAGTCTGATGATATTGACACCAATAGTCTTCAGGAGATTGTGCAGTCCTCTACCTGCACTTTTGATATTATTTTGTCTACTGGCTTTTAAAAAAAAAAAAATTTTGGTTAGTATAGCAGCAAACTTACTGCAAATAGTAATTGCATCAATTAAAACTGGAATATTTCCAGGAACATTGAAGACTGCTATTATTAATCCCTTTTTAAGCAGAGCAGCCTGGATACCACAGTACTTAACTTTAGATTAATTTCAAATCTTCCTTTTATAGGTAAGATAATTGAAATAACCTGTTCCCTTACAACTCAACAAATTTTTTTTAACTCCATTGGTTGTCTTGATAGCTTACAGTGTGCCTTCCTCCATCATCATAGCACCGAGACAGCACTTACAGGTTTTAAATGTTGTTTATTCACATACTCTGGAAAAATAACAGTTCTCTTATTGCTAGACCTCAGTGCTGCCTTTGATACTGTAGACCACAGAATACTCTTAGAAAAGGTTGAACACTGGGTAGGAATATCTAGAGTAGCCCTCAGCTGGTTTAGGTCATACTTAAAAGGCAGGAATTACTTTGTTGAACTTGGTAATTATTAGTCTGAACAGACAGAAATAACATATGAAATACCACAAGGATCTGTTTTCAGTCATCTTTTATTTAACTTCTACATGCTTCCATTTTGTAGATTGTTACAAACAACAGCTTAATCTACATTTTCTCATCTAAAAAATATTTGTAAAATCAGAGGTTTATTGTTAAAAACAGACTTGGAGAAACTTATCCATGCCTTTATTTTCAGCAGAATAGATTACTGCAATGCTGTTTTCTCAGTCCTGCCCAAAAAAGACTATTAAAAAATTACAGTTTGTTCAGAATGCTGCTGTCAGAATGTTTACCAAAATTAAGAAAAGAGAACACATTACTCTGGTACTAAAATTTACTACATTTGCTTCCAGTCAGCTATAGGATTGATTTTTAAGATACTGATTTTAGTATACAAGTGACTAAACAGTTTAGGCCCAGAATACATCACAGAGATGCTAACCGTTTATAGATTCTATAGATCTCTTGGGGGTCGGATAGCTAATTATACCCAGAGTGAGATCAAAACAGGGTGAAAAAAATTTAAACAATCTGCCAAAATGTGTTAGAGATACCCCAAATAGTAGAAGCTTTCAAATCAAAATTAAAAGCATTTTTATTTTTCTGTGCATTTGACTGATCATGTACTGTGCTGCACTATTACTACAGCTGTGCCACTATTTTATTTCCTTCATTTTAAGTATTGTTTTCACTTTCTGTCATTTGACTGCCTCTCTAACCATTATTTGGTTGTCTTTTATTTCTTTTTTGCATTTTATCCTTATCATATAAATTTGAATTGCTTAATGGTATTAAAAGTGCTATATAAATAAACTTGCTTTGGATTGCAAATCCCTGAAAAATACGATAGTTCTTTGCATGTATATTGTAATAGGTGTACAACTAAAATGTAGCTATGAAAAAGCCTAGCTTAGCTCTTGGAATAATAAACCAGACCACTATTAGAATATCTTAATTTATGACTTGAAATGTAGGGAGACAAGCACCCCAAAATATAGGAAGGAGTGAGATTATTTAAAGCTTCATAAACTTTCAGTAGTATTTAAAAGTTCATTCTAAAGAACAAGGGTAACCATTGTAATGATGCTAAAACTGGAGAGATGTCCTCGATGTTTCATGTTCTGGTTAAGATTTTTGTATTTCTTAGGTAGCTCTGTTAGGGGTGATTTACAGTAATCTAGTCGACTAAAAACAAAAGTGTGAATACATTTCTCAGCATCTTGCAGTGTTATAAGAGGTCTAACATTTGCTGTTTTCATTAAATTAAATAAATGCAGGCCTAGTAATATTGTTAATATGCATATGAACGTTTAGGTCAGAGTCCAGGATAATACCGAAGTACTTCTGTCTTGACTTTAATGCTAATGGATCAACTTTATTTTAATCTTCTTCTCCTTCTCCTTCTTTCAGCTGCTTCCGTTACAGTTTGCCACAGCGGATCATCTTTTTCCATATTTTCCTGTCCTCTGCACCTTGCTCCATTATACCCACTACCTTCATGTCCTCTCTCACCACATCCATAAACCATTTATGAGGCCTTCGTATTTTCCTCTTGCCTGACAGCTCTATACTTAGTATCCTTCTCCCAATATACGCAGTATCTCTCCTTTGCACATGTCCAAACCAACACAATATGGTTGGGTGATATGGACCAAAAATCATATCTCGGTATTTTTTAGCTGAATGCCGATATACGATATATATCTTAATATTTTTTCTTCCAATAAAGTAATAACAAAAAGACAGTTTTGAGTCAACCCCACATGTCCAAAATGTGACACAGGCAATTTTATTAACATACAGCTGTAGATGTACATGAGAAATGGCTCAAAAATAAACTATTGGCATATATTAAATAATAATGCTCCTTGAATAAAATAAAATTATGTTCTTTTCCTGCATAACAGAAGACTTACAGCTGTGCGATTAAAAAAATGTAAACAGAAAAGATACAGAGCAAAAATAACAAAAGGCCAACTTGCTCTTTAAAAAGTGGGTTTCCACTGAAGCAGAGAGTTCTTTCATTACCAAAGTGCTCCCTTCTGTGTATAGTCCTGTACAAACATCTAGGACTTTGTGCAAATAACAAAGCATGTAACAAGTGACAACTTTCTTGCACAGAAAAATGGCCCAGGTGATGCAGGCATCATCCATAACATGTCCTGTAACATACAAAATAGCGTTTTAAAATCACTTTCGTTTTTATATAAAGAGGGAGATCACTCAAAGGTAAATTAACATCCATCTGTGTTTAGTAGGGATGTATAACATTACATGTGTAAACTCTGTTGTGTAGCGTGTAATCTACAAATGGTTTTAGTTAAATCATTTTGGTAAAATGGTTGCGTGTCTCAATGATCTTAGGAACTTTGTTGTTCGGGGCTTTATGCCCCTGGTAGGGCCACCCAAGGCAAACTGGTCCTAGGTGAGGAATGAGACAAAGAGCGGTTCAACAGACCTTCTATGACGAATAAAAAATTTGGACTGCGTTTTCCCTTGCCCGGACACGGGTCACTTGGGCCCCCCTCTGGAGCCAGGCCCTGGAGATGGGGCTCGATGGCGAGCACCTGGTGGCCGGGCCTGCACACCACCTATGGGAGGGGCCAAGGAGGTCGGGTGCAGTGTGAGTTGGGTGGTGGCCGAAGGCGGGGACCTTGGTGGTCTGATCCTCGGCTATAGAAGCTGGCTCTTGGGACGTGGAATGTTACCTCTCTGAAGGGAAAGGAGCCTGAGCTAGTGCGTGAGGTCAAGAGGTTCCGGCTAGATATATTTGGGCTCACCTCAACGCATAGCTTGGACTCTGGAATCAATCTCCTTGAGAGGGGCTGGACTCTCTACCCCTCTGGAGTTGCCACCGGTGAGAGACACCGAGCGGGTGTGGGCATACTTATTGCCTCCCAACTTGGAGCCTGTACATTGGCGTTTACCTCGGTGGACAAGAAAGTAGCCTACCTCTGCCTTTGGGTGGGGGACGGGTCCTGACTGTTCTTTGTGCATATGCGCCGAAAGGCAGTTTGGAGTACCCACCCTTTTTGGAGTCATTGGAGGGGGTGCTAGAGGGCATACCTTCTGGGGACTCCCTCGTACTGCTGGGAGACTTCAGTGCTCATGTGGGCAATGACAGTGAGACCTGGAAGGGCGTGATTGGGAGGAATGGCCCCCCCGATCTGAACCCGAGCGGTGTTTTGTTATTGGACTTCTGTGCTCGTCACAAATTGCCCATAACAAACACCATGTTCAAGCATAGTGGTGTTCATATGTGCACTTGGCACCAGGACACCCTAGGCCTCAGTTCGATGATTGACTTTGTGGTCGTGTCGTCGGACTTGCTGCCACATGTCTTGGACACTCGGGTGAAGAGAGGGGCAGAGCTGTCAACTGATCACCACCTGGTGGTGAGTTGGCTTCGATGGTGGGGGAGGATGCCGGTTAGGCCTGGTAGGCTCAAATGTGTTGTGAGGGTCTGCTGGAAACATCTGGCAGAGTCCCCTATCAGAAGTAGCTTCAACTCCCACCTCCGGCAGAACTTCAACCACGTCCCGAGGGAGGAGAGGGTCATTAAGTCTGAATGAGCCATGTTCCGTGCCTCTATTGTTGAGGCGGCTGACCGGAGCTGTGGCCGTAAGGTGGTTGGTGCCTGTCGTGGCGGCAATCCTCGAACCCGTTGGTGGACACCAGCGGTGAGGGATGCCGTCAAGCTGAAGAAGAAGTCCTACCGGACCCTTTTGTCCTGTGGGACTCTGGAGGCAGCTAATACTGTAGGTACCGACAGGCCAAGTGGAATGCGGCTTCGGTGGTTGCTGAGGCAAAAGCTCGGACATGGGAGGAGTTTGGGGAAGCCATGGAGAACGACTTTCGGATGACTTCGAGGAGATTCTGATCCACCATCTGGCGTCTCAGGAGGGGGAGGCAGTGCAGTGTCAACACCGTATATGGTGGGGATGGTGCACTGCTGACCTCAACTCGGGACATTGTGGGTCGGTGGGGGGAGTACTTTGAAGACCTCCTCAATCCCACTAACATTCCTTCCAATGAGGAAGCAGAGCCTGTGGACTGGGACTGAGGTCACCGAGGTGGTCAGAAAACTCCTTGGTGGCAGGGCCCCTGGGGTAAATGAGATATGCCCGGAGTTCCTCAAGGCTCTGGATGTTGTAGGACTGTCTTGGTCCTGACTTGTCTCTGCAACATCGCATGGACATCGGGGACAGTGCCTCTGGATTGGCAGACCGGGGTGGTGGTCCCCCTCTTTAAAAAGGGGGACCGGAGGGTGTGTTCCAACTACAGAGGGATCACACTCCTCAGCCTCCCGGGAAAAGTCTGTTCGGGGGTTCTGGAGAAGAGGGTCCATCGGATAGTCGAACCTCGGATTCAGGAGGAACAGTGTGGTTTTCGTCCTGGCCGTGGAACAGTGGACCAGTTCTACACCCATAGCAGAATCCTGGAGGGTGCATGGGAGTTTTGTGGACTTGGAAAAGGCGTTCGACCGTGTCCCTCGGCGAATCCTGGGGGGCTCGGGAGTGTGGGGTACCGGACCACTTGATAAGAGCTGTTTGGTCCCTGTACAACCAGTGTCAGAGCTTGGTCCGCATTGCCGGCAGGAAGTCGAGCCCGTTTCCAGTGAGAGTTGGACTCCGCCAGGGCTGCCCTTTGTTACCGATTCTGTTCATAACTTTTATGAACAGAATTTCTAGGTGCAGCCAGGGTGTTGAGGTGGTCCGGTGTGGTGGACTCAGGATTGGGTCACTTGTTGTCCTGTTTGCTTCATCAGGCCGTGATCTTCAGCTCTCTCTGAATCAGTTTGCAGCTGAATACGAAGCGGCTGGGATGGGAATCAGCACCTCCAAATCCGAGACCATGGTCCTCTGCCGGAAAAGGGTGGAGTGCCCTGTCAGGGTTGGGGGAAAGCTCCTGCCCCTAGTGGAGGAGTTTAAGTATCTCAGGGTCTTGTTCACGAGTGAGGGAAGAATGGAGCGTGAGATCGACAGGCGGATCTATGCGGCGTCCGCAGTGATGCGGGCTCTGCATCGTTCTGTCGTGGTGAAAAAGGAGCTGAGCAGTAAGGCAAAGCTCTCAATTTACCAGTCGATCTACGTTCCTACCCTCACCTATGGTCATGA
The DNA here is from genome assembly GCF_016835505.1 of Polypterus senegalus. Taxonomy (NCBI): domain Eukaryota; kingdom Metazoa; phylum Chordata; class Cladistia; order Polypteriformes; family Polypteridae; genus Polypterus; species Polypterus senegalus. Next base: position 89,925,003 of record NC_053168.1, read on the forward strand.
GCTATGGGTAGTGACCGAAAGAGCGAGATCGTGAATACAAGCGGCTGAAATGAGTTTCCTCCGCAGGGTGTCTGGGCTTTCCCTTAAAGAATGGGTGAGAAGCTCAGTCATCCGGGAGGGGTTCAGAGTAGAGCCGCTGCTCCTCTGCATCGAGAGGAGTCAGATGAGGTGGCTCAGACATCTGATCAGGATGCCTCCTGGACGCCTCCCTAGTGAGGTGTTCCGGGCACGTCCAACCGGGAGGAGGCCCTGGGGAAGACCCAGGACATGCTGGAGGGACTATGTCTCCTGGCTGGCCTGGGAACACCTTGGGATTCTCCCGGAAGAGCTAGAAGAAGTGGCTGGGGAGAGAGAAATCTGGGCCTCTCTACTCAAGCTGCTGCCCCCCTGACCTGACCTCGGTTAAGCTGATGAGGATGGATAGATTTTTGTAAAATCACCAACAAATCAGTGAAATGGATGTATATTTTTAGAGCTTTTCAATCTCAAACACTTCTGAATTTAAAATACATCTTTGTCTCTTCTTATGCAGAGTGGTGGCTCTGATGGTAAGGATTTGCTGGCAGTCGCTGGTTTGAATCCCGCAACCATCGCAATACTTCTTTTGGTAGTTGAGCAAAATCCTTAAACGCAATTGGTTCGTCCTTGGTATGACATTAACCTGCACCCAGCCCTTGAAGCGGTCCTCCAACTTGCAGGGAAAACTTGGGGTTTGGTGTCAGAATCGGCACTCCAAGCGCCATAAAAACTTTCACACAGCTCTACACGGAGTTGTGTGGTGCCGAGGCATCACCCGTTATGTGTCATGTGTGACGAGTACAGCCATGCACTGTACAAAAACCCATGCTCCTTTTCCCTTTCCTGTCTTTTCTCAGCTGGGGTTGTCATTCATTATCACAGTTCTCATACTAACACACACACACACACACACACCCTCCAATAGTGATAACAGTTTATGTAACAAAGTTTCAGTTTAATAAGTGGTAGCTGTATAAGCCTAAGCATTTTAAATACAGTAGATTATCTTGTAGTCAATAGGCATATTTAGCTCTGTAAGTGGTTCTATAAATCCTTGTACTTATCTCTTTTAGGAGGAGTAGAGGCAATATGTACTTGTTAGAACCTGCCAATGTTGATAAAACTCACTGTTACGTTACAGGTAGACCCTCTTTGATTGGAGGACTGTTAGACTCGTAGACTTGATGTCAAATCCCTGTGTCTGTGTGAGTGGCATAGAGTAAACACATCTAGAATGGCATTGGCATTGGGTGAGAGAGTGAAACGAATGTGCAAAAAATACTCAGTGGATGACATTTTACGTATATTTTACTATTTTGAATTTGACTCTGACTTGTTGGACTATGATTTGGTGCAAGTGATCTGGAGATTGGGGGTCTAAAACAAAAGCGAGATAATGGCATTAGCTGATCAATCCTTAGCTGATGCACTACCGTCACCCCCACCCTGCCACTGCCAGATCTGTTAACATGCAGCGACAGCACACTGCATGCAGCAACAAACGTTTTATGTTGATTTTTGTGAGAAACTATTGCTCTGTGTGCTTTTTAGAAACTTGCATTTTTTGGAAAAATATTCATCCCTGGGAGAAATGGGAAAAAAATCAGCCCTAAAATTGTACATTATGCCTGGCATGTTTTGTCTTATTTCATATTAACAGATTAAATATTGCACTCACCAATGGTTAGGTTAAGTCTGTGACCAAAACACTGCATCCTCATCCACTTATTCAGTTTCAATACCTTGACAACATTAATCCCGTTTTCAGTAGTTATAGTGACCAGTCCCTTCAGGTTGAGCTTCCAGCTCGTCAGGGCTTCCTGCAAGTTTTCTGATACAGGTGCTGGTCATAAAATTAGAATATCATGACAAAGTTGATTTATTTCAGTAATTCGATTCAAAAAGTGAAACTTGTATATTAGATTCATTCATTACACACAGACTGTATTTCAGATGTTTATTTTAAACTTTTAATTCTGATAATTCTTTTAATTTTGATGATTATAACTGACAACTGATGAAAGTCCCAAATTCAGTATCTCAGAAAATGAGAATATTGTGAAAAGGTTCAATATTGAAGACACCTGGTGTCACACTCTAATCAGCTAATTAACTCAAAACAACACCTGCAAAAGCCTTTAAATGGTCTCTTAGTCTAGTTCTGTAGGCTACACAATCATGGGGAAGACTGCTGACTTGACAGTTGTCCAAATGATGACCATTGACACCTTGCACAAGGAGGGCAAGACACAAAAGGTCATTACTAAAGAGGCTGGCTGTTCACAGAGCTCTGTGTCCAAGCACATTAATAGAGAGGCGAAGGGAAGGACAAGATGTGGTAGAAAAAAGTGTACAAGCAATAGGGATAACCGCACCCTGGAGAGGATTGTGAAACAAAACCCATTCAAAACTGTGGGGGAGATTCACAAAGAGTGGACTGCAGCTGGAGTCAGTGCTTCAAGAACCACCACACACAAACGTATACAAGACATGGGTTTCAGCTGTCGCATTCCTTGTGTGAAGCCACTCTTGAAGAACAGACAGCGTCAGAAGCGTCTCGCTTGGGCTAAAGACAAAAGGACTGCTGCTGAGTGGTCCAAAGTTATGTTCTCTGATGAAAGTAAATTTTGCATTTCCTTTGGAAATCAAGGTCCCAGAGTCTGGAGGAAGAGAGGAGAGGCACAGAATCCACATTGCTTGAGGTCCAGTGTAAAGTTTCCACAGTCAGTGATGGTTTGGGGTGCCATGTCATCTGCTGGTGTTGGTCCATTGTGTTTTCTGAGGTCCAAGGTCAACGCAGCCATCTACCAGGAAGTTTTAGAGCACTTCATGCTTCCTGCTGCTGATGAACTTTATGGAGATGCAGATTTCATTTTCCAACAGGATCTAGCACCTGCACACCGTGTCAAAGCTACCAGTACCTGGTTTAAGGACCATGGTATCCCTGTTCTTGATTGGCCAGCAAACTCGCCTGACCTTAACCCAATAGAAAATCTATGGGGTATTGTGAAGAGGAAGATGCAATACGCCAGACCCAACAATTCAGAAGAGCTGAAGGCCACTATCAGAGCAACATGGGCTCTCATAACACCTGAGCAGTGCCACAGACTGATCGACTCCATGCCACACCACATTGCTGCAGTAATCTAGGCCAAAGGAGCCCCAACTAAATATTGAGTGCTGTACATGCTCATACTTTTCATGTTCATACCTTTCAGTTGGCCAACATTTCTGAAATTCCTTTTTTTGCATTGGTCTTAATTGATATCCTAATTTTCCAAGATACTGAATTTGGGACTTTCATTAGTTGTCAGTTATAATCATCAAAATTAAAAGAAATAAACATTTGAAATACATCAGTCTGTGTGTAATGAATGAATCTAATATACAAGTTTCACTTTTTGAATGGAATTACTGAAATAAATCAACTTTGTCATGATATTCTAATTTTATTACCAGCACCTGTATATGCTTCCCGGTGTGGTCTTGGAGAAAGTAGTTGGTTTGTAGACAGGCACATTTCAGTTCCCAGTCTTCCATTAAATATATTGTCACACTCATTTATGGCTCGCAGGTCCTGCTGGACCACATGTCGGTAGTCAGTGCGAACTAAGACACTTTTGCAAGTCGGGCGGTGAGACTCTCTCTAACTTCCGACTAGGTAACTGGTATCTTTGGTCAAAGGTTTTTAGCTGTTGTATAAAGTCGTCTTGTTCCACAGTTGAGATGTGGACCATGTCTTTAGCGATATGATAAGCTAATGCTTTAGTAATGTCGCCCCACTTCTCATTTTTTCTCTCATTAGCACAGCACAATTATAAGGGTTTTGTAACATGGTTTGTTTCGGGGCAGGAGGCTGGGAAGGCTTCATGGTCTGGGCTACAGCATACATTTTCAGACACTCTTCATACTGCATTTTATGGCAGTGTTGTAAATGGTGAAAAAGATTAGTAGTGCTCGAAGCTTTTCTTGAGACTTGTTTTCGACATTCTCTACAGAACACATTATTGTGACTGGCACTGACAGAGCTGGCTATGAGGATTGTGTCAGGTTCTGGGTCTGGTGACAATGGTGAAAGTGGCTCCATGTTCCTTGACTTTGCAAAAGGTCAGGGGCTGCTGATCTCTGGATCCTGGTGATCTGCATCGTTGGGCTTGGTACTCCAGTACTGGGGGTGTGGTGAAGGAGATCGATCACATTCTTGACATCAGACGCTGGAGGCTCTTATAAAACTGCAGGATCTGCATAAGTGCCCAGTTTGTGAATTCTGACCACAGACTTCTTGTTGCTACTCTGAAGATCCTGCTTAGGTCTAGAAGGCTACCTCCTACCAGGATAATGAGGCTGGACCTTGTTCATCTCGCTGGGCACCCTGTGTATCATCGAGAGGAAGTCATTACATGGCATGATGGCAATTCCTGTTTGTTCCGGGAACTGAGAAAGACAGCTGCGAAGGCTCTGAGGGCAGATAAGAAGGTGTTTGTTAGAGGAATCTGTGAGTAAGTGACACACCCTCTATGGGTCATGTGACCCACGTCCTGCTTAGACGAATTGAAGCATTGTGCACATCTGAATCTGTTTCTCAGAGAGTCACAGTCCGGGTGGGTGATGGAATAATTCTTACAGATGACCCTGCTATTGTGACCCGCTGGGCTGACTTTGAGCAGCTGTTTATAGCTAATCCTCTGGCTGGGACGTTGGATATCTTTGGGTCCATGGTTCTAGAGGCAGATCCTCCAATTAGCTGTGAAACGCCCAATCTTGCTGAGATTGCTCAGGTGATGAACCAGCTGAGGGTTGGGAAGGCTACATTGACCTAAAGTATCCGGGGTGAACTTTTCCTGACTGCTGGTAAGGTTGACCTCCATGCATTGCAAGCAGTCTTTTCTTCCATTTGGGAGATGAGCGTCATCCCTGCTGACTGGAAAACAGGACTTGTAATCCCTATCTGGAAAGGAAAGGGTGATTGCCTGGACTGCGGTAACTACAGTGGGATAACACTTCTGTCAGTGCCAGGTAAGGTCCTTACTAGGGTCATCGTCAATAGGACCGGTGATCCTTTTCTCACCTACCAGCAACCAGAGCAGTCTGGTTACACTTAAAAAGTCTACCATCGACCGCATCATGTCACTGAGGGTTCTCATGGAGTGCAAATGCGAATCTGAGCAGTGTTTCTTTGCAGCCTTTTTCGATCTTTGTAAAGAGTTCAACACAGTTGATCGAGCTGCCCTGTGGAATATCCTGAGACTTTGCAGGATCCTCCCCAAAGTTGCTGGATGTCATGTCTGCCCTGTACACTGGTATTGTGAGTGCTAGGAAGAGTGGAGCCAGAACCTCTACATTTTTTCCAGTTTATTGTGGGGTTTGCTAGGGGTGTTTTTGCATGGACTGAGTGTTGGGCAGGGTCATACGGTCCAGCAGCTATGTGGCATCTGTTGGTGAAAATTCACTGATCTTGACTTTGCCAACAATGCTGTGATCTTTTTGGAGACAATGGATGCTCTGATTGGGCCTCTCAAGAGACTGAGCAAGGAGTCTGTGTCTGGGCTTGCGATTGTCCTGGATAAAAACCAAAATCCAGGCATTTATGGACATCTTGGGCATAGCCATCTGCAGTGTGTCCGTCTGCAGAGAGAATGTCGACCTTGTTGAGAGGTTTACTTACCTCGGCAGTACCATTCATGTCTCTGATGACTCTTCCTATGAAGAGTCCAAAGGTCCAAGTTTTTAGAGTCCTGGTGCTTCATCTTCTGCTATGTGGTTGCAAGACTTGGACACTGTCCAGTGACATGAGATGAAGACTGGACTCCTTCAGTTCTGTGGGTCTTTGGAGCATCCTTATGTACCACTTTGACTTTGTGTCGAGCAAGTGGTTGCTCAAGTAGTCCCAAATGAGGCACATTATTTGCATTGTGAGGGAACGTAAGTTACGGCACTACAGCCATGTGGTGTGATTCCCTGAGGGTGATCCAGCTCACAGGATCCTGGTGACCCAAGTGCTGGACCAGGCCAAGGGGAGACTCATTTAATATGTATCTGCCTTAGGGGTTTGCAGCCAGGATCCCGAGCTGTTTCATTGTGTGGTGGGTGCGGCAATGCACTGTACCAGTGCATGCTCCCTGACCTGACCTGTTATAACAATTTTCGCAACAAGAGGTCTCTACTTTCTGGCAAAGTCAATTTTCAGGAGTTATGACAGTTGATGTGAAATGTTCTTGACAACAACGTGGATTACATTTTTCCCAAAAGTCTTGCCCTTGTGCTTCTCAAAAACTGTTGGGACACTCCTCTCCACCTCTAACTCATGCACCTGAAACCAATACATAGAACTTTTACAGTCAGTTAGGATCATAAGTATTTGGACTTTTTCGGATTATTTGTACACAGCCACAATGGATTTAAGAAAAAAAACAATCAAGATATGATTGAAGTATAGACATCCAGTTTTAATTCAAAATGTTTAACAAAAATATTGTAGAAAAGACAGACATTTTAATACATGGCCCCCTGTTTTCAGGGGCTCAAAAGTATTTGGACAAACTAACATAATTCCTTTACAGTTAACTAACTATCAACTACCCACTCACAAATCACTTGCCATATGTTGGTTTAAACTGTGTAGTTTAAATTTTAATTTTTGTTGTACTGCTGTTCAGAATTTCAGTACTTTATAGGGTATTAATAATTAAATAGTTACATGGAAATTGTTTTCTATTTGTCAGGTACAATTGAAGAAAAGATGTATCAGAGGCAAGTAAGTAAACAGGGCCTCTCTGGAACTGTTGTGGACATGACGAAAAAGACAGATCACACTACTTTTTCTGCAGAAGACCTCCAAAATCTTTTTATGCTTCACTGTGACTCAGAATGCATAACGCATGACTTACTCAACTGCAAATGTGAATCAGGAGAAAATTCCAAAGGTAGCTGATGTTATATTTTGTAGTTACATAATTTCATGTTGGTGTTCTTATTTTCATATTTTGGTGTAAAATCTGAATAATTTTTCATCTTAATACATACTAGTTTTATGTAAATTTTATGTTGCCCAAGAAATTTCTTAAGACAATTGGAGTCAGTTGTAATGCTGTGGATTAATTGGGCGTATTATAAGTATTATTTAATTAGCTAAGTACTTTTTTGTGTGCAGTATTTTTAGGTTCATAAGGTGATATCATTGGCAGGCAGTTTGGTATAGTAGATAAGGCTTTGCACCTAGGACTGTAATCCCTGAGGTTGTGGGTTCAAATCCTGATTGTGACACTAACCATGAGCAATTCACTTCACTTGCCTGGGCTACAATTGCAAAACCAAATGAAATGTAACCACTTGTAACTCAAATGTTGTAAGCCACTTTGGATAAAAGCATCAGTCATATGATAAGTAATAATAATATTATTAGGTTGCTTGAACTTCTTACTCTTGAACATGCTACAAACAGTTGTCCATGAGTAAAACATTCCCGCATTAGATCAATTCTTTCTTTTTCTTTTTTTTCTTCCTTTCCTAGTAACTTGACTCATGTTGATGGTCATTGCAAAACTCAGTTTTACAGCAAAGCATATTCTTTTGAATGGAAATGGGTAATCAGTAGGAATAATCTGAATATTGGGTATATATTATCATTTTTAGTTTACAATTTTCACATGTTTGCCGTTCACTCAAGTACAGTATTTCTTTTCATGTTTTTCATCAGTTGTATGTAAACACAAAATGCAGTTTTTAAATGATGGTTTTTATTATTTAGGGAGAAAAAAAAATCCAAACCTACATGGCTCTGTGTGAAAAAGTTATTGCCCCCTGAACCTAATAACTGGTTGGGCCACCCTTAGCAGCAATAACTGCAATCAAGCGTTTGCGATAACTTGCAATGAGTCTTTTACAGCGCTCTGGGGGAATTTTGGCCCACTCATCTATGCAGAATTGTTGTAATTCAGCTTTATTTGAGGGTTTCCTAGCATGAACCGCCTTTTTAAGGTCATGCCATAGCATCTCAATTGGATTCAGGTCAGGACTTTGACTAGGCCACTCCAAAGTCTTCATTTTGTTTTTCTTCAGCCATTCAGAGGTGGATTTGCTGGTGTGTTTTAAGTCATTGTCCTGTTGCAGCACCCAAGATCGCTTCAGCTTGAGTTGACGAACAGATGGCCAGACATTCTCCTTCAGGATTTTTTGGTAGACAGTAGAATTCATGGTTCCATCTATCACAGCAAGCCTTCCAGGTCCTGAAGCAGCAAAACAACCCCAGACCATCACGCTACCACCACCATATTTTACTGTTGGTATGATGTTCTTTTTCTGAAATGCTGTGTTCCTTTTACGCCAGATGTAACGGGACATTTGCCTTCCAAAAAGTTCAACTTTTGTCTCATCAGTCCACAAGGTATTTTCCCAAAAGTCTTGGCAATCATTGAGATGTTTCTTAGCAAAATTGAGATGAGCCCTAATGTTCTTTTGCTTAACAGTGGTTTGCGTCTGGAAATCTGCCATGCAGGCCGTTTTTGCCCAGTCTCTTTCTTATGTTGGAGTCGTGAACACTGACCTTAATCGAGGCAAGTGAGGCCTGCAGTTCTTTAGACGCTGTCCTAGGGTCTTTGTGACCTCTCGGATGAGTCGCTCTGCGCCTTGGGGTAATTTTGGTCGGCCGCCACTCCTGCGAAGGTTCACCACTGGTCCATTTTTTTGCCATTTGTGGATAATGGCTCTCACTGTGGTTCGCTGGAGTCCCAAAGCTTTAGAAATGGCTTTATAACCTTTACCAGACTGATAGATCTCAATTACTTCTGTTCTCATTTGTTCCTGAATTTCTTTGGAACTTGGCATGATGTCTAGCTTTTGAGGTGCTTTTGGTCTACTTCTCTGTGTCAGGCAGCTCCTATTTAAGTGATTTCTTGATTGAAACAGGTGTGGCAGTAATCAGGCCTGGGGGTGTCTATGGAAATTGAACTCGGGTGTGATATACCACAGTTAGGTTATTTTTTAACAAGGGGGCAATTACTTTTTCACACAGGGCCATGTAGGTTTGGATTTTTTTTCTCCCTAAATAATAAAAACCATCATTTAAAAACTACATTTTGTGTTTAGTTGTGTTATATTTGACTAATGGTTAAATGTGTTTGATGATCAGAAACATTTTGTGTGACAAACATGCAAAAGAATAAGAAATCAGGAAAGGGGCAAATAGTTTTTCACACCACTGTATCTACATAAGTACTAGTACCCAATGCGTTACACTAATGTATTAACATAAAAAGCAAGTAGTGTGGAGCATTACGGTTGAGCCTGCAAAACAATTTCTGTGGCTCACATTTACAAATTCATGTGACACTATCTAAGACCAACTTTTCTCTTTTGAAGTTTGTAGCACCACAATACAAGATCGGGGTGTGGGTGCCACAGATGTCTTCCTTAATGTTTTAAGTGACAAGATTGAAGAGCCAGGAGTGGGACAGGAGGGTCGGTTTTTATCATTGCAACCAGGGGCTGGAGGTGGAAAGATTGAAACAGATAACTAGATGACAGCCAGTACACATCTAAGAGCGAGTTGTCAAAAGCGAAGTGCAGCATGTTTAGCTTTGCATTTCCTTGAGCTTTGCTGAAATTTCTCTTTCCATTTCACAATTTGACCAGACCTTTTTTTTCCTGTCCAGGACACTACTCTATCCTTAGTCGTTCGTTCATCCTATTGGATAGTGGTGCTATTTATGTAGCATAAAGCATGTTCTACATGTAAAGCATGTAAGTTAATGAGGAATATTGACAAAAAAGCATTAGCTAATTTCCATTTTTTTTTTTTTTTTATATATATAACTTCAACAAATTTCAATATAATCCCTCAAGCTATTTTTGAGGTTTTGAGGTATTTTTTTCATTGTTGGAAGGGGGGAAGCACATGAGTTACCAATATATGTTAATAAATTGAAATGTCATTTCTTAGTGGGTGCCTAATGCCCTAGATGTTCCATCCTGCCAAATTTCAGCTTTTTAACTAAATTGGTAATATTGTTTTTGTTGACGAGTGAGTGAGTCAGCTTTGCATTATATACAACAATTAGCCATAACATTACAACCTTCTGCCTAATATTTAGTAGGGTACCCCTCACACCGCCAAAACAGCTCTGACCCATCAAGGTATGGACTCCACGATGGCAGCATATCCTTTAAGGTCCTGTAAATTGCGAGGTAGAGCCTCTGTGGTTCAGACTTGTTTTACCAGCACATTTCATTGCTGCTCAGTTGAATTGCTATCTGGGGAATTTGGAGGCCAAGTCAACACCATGGTCTCTTTATCATGTTCCTCAAAACATTTCTGATCAATTTTTTCAGTGTGTCAGGACGTATTATCCTGACTTCTCTCAGGGAATATTGTTGTCATGAAGGGGTGCACTTGATCTGTAACATTCTTTAGGTAGGTGATACATGCCAAAGTAACATCCACATGAATGCCAGGACACAAAGTTTCTGGCAGAACATTGCCCAGAGCATAATACTGACTATGCTGGTTTGCATCCCTCCCGTAGTACATGCTGCAGCCATTTGTACCCTAAGTAAATGACTTAGTCACCCACCAACCACATGATCTAAAAGAAAATATGATTCATCAGACCAGCTCACCTTGTTCCATTGCTTCATGGTCTAGGTCTGACGCTCACATGCCCATTGTAGGCACTTTCTGCAGTAGACAGTGGTCAGCATGGACATTTTGACCGGTCTATGACTACACAGCACCATATACGGCAAGCTATGGTGCACTGTATGTTCTGACACCTTTTTCTCATGGTCCACATTAAGTTCTCCAAAACATTTTTGCTATAGTAGCACTTCTGTGGGATTAGACCAGACCGGGTAGCCTTCGCTTCCCACATGCATCAGTAAACTTTGGGTACCTGTGACCCTGTCACTGGTTCACCATTTGGTCCTTCCTTGGATCACTTTTGGCAGATTCTAACCGCTGCATACCTGGAACACCCCACAAGACTTACTGTTTTGGAGATGCTCTGATGCAGTCTTCTAGCCATCATAATTTGGCCGTTATCAAAGTTGCTTATTTCCACGGCTTGTCCTTTTTTCTTGCTTCCAACACATCACCTTCAAGAACTGACTGTTCCCTTGTAGCCTAATTTATCTCACCCATTGACCGGTGTAATTTTAACAAGATAATCAATGTTATTCACTTCACCTGTCAGTAGTTTTAAAGTTGTAGCTGATCGCTCTATATACAGATAATGTGGCACAGTCTTGTCTAATAAGATTTTTGTTTTGTTCTGTTCTGGGCTCAAAGCATCATTTGAAATATTATTTACATATACTTTTAATTAACAAGTATGACTTCAAAAATCTACCAATGGTTAAATTTGTAAATAGTGTATTTTTCATTTACAGCATCATCTACAGTTGTAAAACCAGTGATACAGAGAAGATGTCAGTTGGGTTGGGATTCTGAATCTTCACAGAAACTTCTGTCAATGTCAGAACTCATGCAGTGGAAACACTTCTCAGGAACAACTGCCAGCTTCACAGATCCTTTTGTTGAAAGGGTTAGAAAACAAATAACATTCGCTTTTCAAAATAAGACAGAACCTAAAATGTTTATGGACCAATAGATGTAAAGAAAATATGAAAAAAATTTAGTCAGTTGTTGAAATCAAGCTAATTTTGCAAACTGAAAGATTTATTGGTCTTCTGCAGTTTTTATAGCACATATTATGTTAGGTTATTCATTGTTTTTAATAAATATAAAGAAATTTTCCAGAATGACTGTGAATAACATGGATCACAGGTCTTTCTCAAATAATTGTTGTTTTGCTTTTCTGATAGAATACAATAATAGCCTAAATTCTGGGCTTTTTGTAATACATCTCCATTCTCCATATGTAGATGCCTTTTTGCTTTCTTTATTTAAAGATTCTTTTCAATTTGTTGTGAATTTTACAATCAATGTAAAGTTACAGGAGTTTATAAAATATGTATTAAATAACTATATGTTGATTATTGTAGTTTATATTTAACTTTGTTTTATAAAATAATCGTAAATGATCGAATTGTAGATTGCATATTGAAGTTGTCATTTTCTTACAAAAAAATTTACTTGTGCCATAATTTGTAAATGGACTTAACAAAATGTCAGTAGAGTGTCTCTGTACGTTTAGATTTTTTCCAGATAAGAACAGATGTCTGTGAGTTATCAATAAACAAGTACTTTTGCACTTTTTAAAATTATAACTGTTAAGTTTGATTTCTTCTATTTTTTATCAACCATTCAAACTAGGGTGCATGTTATATAGCTTTTAGGTTGGACCACCACCCATTAAAGAACAGTTTTCCAGCCAGGTAGTGTAGAAGGAAATTTTTTATATTAACATAAAGAATAGCAAAGAGCCATAAAAAGTAATTAAAAGCTTCTAAAACATTACATTAAGCATAAATTAGAATGTTAAGCAAATATAGGTCGAGCAAATAGTTAACTAAAAAATTAGTTATATTGCATTATTTTTTAGACTTACATTAAAATTTCCAGAGTAAGAAAAGAACAGAAAAATTGACACACCGAAAGCAGCTTTGGACAGGATAAGAGTTTGAGAACACTTGTGATTCAAGGCTAGGAAGCGATAACACAGAGAAGATGACTCTGAAAGGCGCATATCGAAAACCAGCTGGGTTGACGAATCAGCAGAAAGGCAACAAAAGGCTTTTGCTGTAAGCAGGGTCACGCTGACATAATGCATGAAGAAAAAATCTTAGTAAATTTAGGCATTAGCAAAAATGCTAGAAGAATATATTAGCAATTAACTTTAGTGTAGAAATTAAGACAAATCAAGCATTCCAAGCATTGATTAAATGAAAGCACATATATACTTCCTTTTATTAAAAGCTTAAGCTTCAGGTCACTATTATAAAAAGTTTGGAAGGTTTAAGAAAGAAAATGATGAGACGAAACCCATATATGGAATTGAAGCCTTGGCCAGTTAGAGAAAATGGGAACAGCATAGAAAAATAACAAATTCCACAAGGGGGCCAGTGATAGGAAAGTAAGGAGATAATAAGGGTTCCCATGGAAACTCAAAGTTGGGCCGGACAGGAGTTAGAAGGGAGTCAGAGAAGATGGGCAAGAGAGCTCATTCGAGCGAGGTCAGAAAAGATCGGAAATGACATAAGAAAAGCCCAAAGATGGTAAGAGGAAGCCATCCACCCAGTCTTAAACCAATCAAAATAAACCGAACAGACACCAAGAGGAATAATGGACAGTAACAACAACAACATTTATTTATATAGCACATTTTCATACAAACAGTAGCTCAAAGTGCTTTACATATTAAAGAATAGAAAAATGAAAGACACAATTATAAAACAAAATAAATCAACATTAATTAACATCGAATAAGACTAAGGTTCAATGGCCAGGGGGGACAGAAAAAACAAAAAAACTCCAGACGGTTGGAGAAAAAATAAAATCTGTAGGGATTCCAGACCATGAGACCGCCCAGTCCCCTCTGGGCATTCTACCTAATATAAATGAAACAGTCCTCTTTGGATTTAGGATTCTCACGGAAGGGCTTGATGATGATGATGGTCACATAGACTTCTGCCTTTTAATCCGTCCCTCATTGTTGGAGCATCATGAAGCTTTGAGTAGGTGGTGGTGGCGTAGGCCACCACCACAAAGAAACCGGAAAAAGAAACAGAAAAGAGAGTAGGGGTCAGTACTGATTTTAGAGCCACCATGAGTAGTTATTTTGAGGAAATTGAGCATATAGAGTATCAGGATTAAGTTAAATTAAGATTAAAATGAAGTTATAAAAAGGCCATGTTAAAGTAAAACCAGGTGCAGAATGAGCTAATAGAACGAGGTAAAAATGATAAGAAATTGTTATAAAAACTTCAATTGCTGTAATGTTCGGGGTTCAATCTCATTCGGCCGAATTGGGTTGAGTCCGTGTTGTTGATTTATTGCAATAAAGCCTTAAAACTCTGTCTGTCTATCTCGAGTCCTAATAGCCTTTATTTTTAGGTAAAAAGCCTTCTGATGATGAATTTTTCGCCCACAACAGGAGCAGAAGAAAAGCCCCCACTCATATTGTAATTAACATGAGCTAGGGCTGTAACGATTAGTCAACGTAATCGACGACATCGACTACAAAAAAATCGACGTGGATTTTTTATTGTCGACGCGTCATAAACAGAACTTTCAATAAAGGCTCCAGTCACAAAGAACCACATTGGTTTTTGTAACTGCAATGCACTACATGAACATCTGGGGGCAGTATCATTTGTTGTTTGTCAAGACTGCACACAGTCCTACCAACAAAGAAGAACGTCTGAGGAGAAGAACAATGTAGAGGAAAATAAACATGGTTGCAATAGCAAGTCGGATAGAGTAGGGGGAAGGAGATGGAAAAAAATTGAGACAGAAACCTTCTAAAGTGTAGGAGCGCTTCACCAAAAAAGGAAAAAAAAGTTGAATGCAGATTATGTAAAGCGGAGCTTTCTTTTCACAGCAGCACCATCGTGATGCATGAGCATCTGAAACGAAAGCATCCTGGAGATGTGATGCTGCCATCTTTTGCGAATTTATGCTGGCGCTGTTAGTTAGGGACAGATCAGGAGGGGAGAGAGAGCGTGAATGAGACTGAGAAAAGTAAAAGTTAGCTTTTTTTTAAAAAAGTAACAAATTTACACCCAATCTGTTCGTTTTAAAATAATATTGCATCAGTGCGATGATGTGTTCTGATTGGTACCATTCAGGTCATACAATGATTTCTTCAATATGTCATATATATTTGTCTTCTTTTTTTTTTTTTTCCCCCCCATTGCTGCACGCTGACACCAGAAGGCACAAGCTTATTTAGTGCTAGCAGCAATACGCTGGTGGCCGGTTGCTTGTACTATATCAAGCTTGACCTGGCGACAATCAAAGCACATGTACTGGGCAAGGCATGTACGCGGTCCACTGAGAAAAGAAGAGTGTTCATGGCTTACTTTGCAGAGGAATATTCTTTCCTCTGCATGTCCTGGAGTCCTGTGCAGACTGGGCAAGATCGGGGGGAAAAAAAAAACGCGGTCGTTGATTACAACCACAAGAATGTACGCAAATGAATATGAATAATGTTGCATCCGTGCCACAATGTTTTCCGAAATGTACTATAAGGTCATAAAATGAATAATTACAAATATCATATATACCTGTGCCTCTGTTTTTTTGACAGTGCGGCTTTGACATCACGAGCCTTAAAAAGCATACTAATTCAGCGTAAGCAGGAGCACTCAATAAAATTGAATAAAAAAAAATCAAGTGACAATGAGATACGAATAAGGCAGTTTCGCCAGCGTTTGTGTGCCAGCTTTTATCCTTCCAGATCAGAGAATTTCCAGTTCAATTGTCTCAAAACACCACTCACATCTACAGTTATTCCCAGTTTCAGATAAAAATGAACAGCATCAAATCCCTATCGTGACAAAGTGGAGGTGGTAGTATGTATTATGATCGTTACTGAGAGAATAAAAGTTTAAAAAAAAAAAAAAAAGTAACTTTTACAAGTACTATACATTTAATACAGTGACAGTTACAGACGCAAATAAAATTTATGTGTTTATTGTATAATCTATACTAATAAAAGGCAAAGCCCTCACTGACTGACTGACTGACTCATCACTAATTCTCCAAGTTCCCGTGTAGGTAGAAGGCTGAAATTTGGCAGGCTCATTCTTTACAGCTTCCTTACAAAAGTTGGGCAGGTTTCATTTCGAAATTCTATGCGTAATGGTCATAACTGGAAGCTAGTTTTCTCCATGTACTGTAATGGAGTTGAGCTCGAAAGCTGTGGGGGGGCGGAGTTTCGTGTGACATCATCACACCTCCCACGTAATCACGTGAACTGACTGTCAATGCAGTACGTAGAAAACCAGGAAGAGCTCCAAAAAGCGCTGAACAAAACATGCATTATATAATTGAGAAGGCAGCGAAACAATATGAAGCGAGCGAGTAACATATACAACCATATTCATGAGTGCTGCTACTTCGGAAACAAAGCACGGTGTAAACCTAAAGTTTAAAGTAAGTTCATAGACAGGCTGCTGCTGGCGTTTGTCATGCCCACGGGTAATGCGGGATACAAGTTTAATGAGAGGACGCAGGATATATAAACGAGAGTTTTGATCACTTTGTAACTAAGTTAAAATTGCAGGTGAGGGGCTGTGCTTATGCAAATTCTGAGAGACTGGGGATTGACAGTTAAGGCAGGTGGGGGTGTCACGTCATCATCTGCCCTCCCATTCACCTCATTTCGCTTTGAGCTGAGCTCCGCAGCTAACGCAGTGTAATACGGAAGCGAGTTTGTGACGCTACCACCAAATACAGAAAAATCCACAAGTTAATACACATGCTGTCTCTACAGTTTCTCCACACTGAATCCTCCAGGCACTACTTACAAAAGGTTACATTGACAATCGTGTTACGTTGTTTTTAAAATGCTTCCTTTTCTTAGCACAAGCACAGCTGAGACGCTTTGATGCATGAGCTACATAACGCGTTAAAAAATAATGCATTTAATCACACTTTGCATTACAAACAAAGGGGAATTTCTGTCAATTCATGATTTCCTCGTACACCGATTACATTGATCAGAGCCTCCTGATTCATTTTAACCTCGCACCCCCTTGGTTTGAGAAGAAGTATGACAAAATATGAGGTTAACACAGAAAAACAGATCACCAATTGAAGCTTTATGAATAATCGATTCGCCATCAATAATTGTTTTGGTAAAGCCATACTCAGTGTAATCCTCCTTCCATTTTATAATTTTTCCGCCACTAGCCATGATTAAATGAACGGTAAAAAAGTAAGAGCGAAGCGAGGGTGACTTATTCAGGCAGGCGACAGCTCAATAGCTTGAATTTGGATATAAGTGGGTTCTATTTAGTCGCCAGAAATATCTTTGTTAGGAATGGAAGTTGAATTTAGTATTTAAATTTCTATGGTAAAGAAAAGTATGGTAAAGTTATGCAATGATGACTAAATTTAACTATATAAAGTCAAAACTTTTATATATAAAATCATTCCTGAATATATAAAGTCAAAACTTGATTATATAAAGTCACTGTCGGAATAAATAAAGTCAAAACTTGAATATATAAAGTCAGCGCTGAAATATGTAAAGTCAAAACCTAAGTATATAAAGACGGCGTTGGAATATTTCTGAATATATAAAGTCAACGCTGGAATATCCATCCATTTCCCAACCCGTTGAATCCGACCACAGGGTCACGGGATCTGCTGGAGCCAATCCCAGCCAACACTGGGCGCAAGGCAGGAACCAATCCTGGGCAGGGCACATGCATCATTTTCAAAACATTATAACATTATATAACATTATAACATTAACTTTATATATTCAAGTTTTGACTTTATACCGACGCCGACTTTATATATTCAAGTTTTGACTTTATATATTCGGAAATGACTTTGTATATTCAAGTTTTGACTTTATATATTCTGACGCCGACTTTATATATTCATAAAATCACTGTATTTGCCTGTTTGGCACCCCATAGTAAATGTGTGTGTGTATATATGTACACATGTATGTATATATATATATTATATGGGAGCAACACTCATGACAATGACAAAACAATTACATTGTCAATCATGTTACGTTATTATTAAAATGTTTGTATTGTATTAAAATATATATATTGTGATATTTGGCCGGCTTATCATCCCAGCCAATACCCCCAGGCTGCCAGATGGAGCCCTCCCTGCAGTATGGAGGTGCCCCGAAGACCAGCAGGGAATCATGGACGATGTAGTTTTTATTCTCAGCCCTGCTGGATACCTCAGGGGCCGCAAGAGGGTGCTGCAGGGAGGACCGAGGACTCATTTGTACCCTGGTTGTTTGGTCAGAGACATTCACACCAGTGGCCTGCTGGAGGTCATTTTGTAGGGCTCTGGCACTGCTCATCCTGTTCCTCCTTGCCCAAAGGAGCAGATACTGGTCCTGCTGATGGGTTATGGACCTTCTATGGCCCTCTCCAGCTCTCCTAGAGTAACTGCTTGTCTCCTAGAATCTCCTCCATGCCCTTGAGACTGTGCAGGGAGACACAGCAAACCTTCTGGCAATGACACGTATTGATGTGCCATCCTGCAGAAGTTGGACTACCTGTGCAACCTCTGTAGGGTCCAGGTATCGCCTCATGCTACCAGTAGTGCAACTGACTATAGCCAAATGCAAAACTAGTGAAGAAACAGTCAAAAAAGATGAGGAGGAAAAAATGTCAGTGGCCTCCACCTGTTAAACCATTCCTGTTTTGGGGGTCATCTCATTGTTGCCCCTCTAGTGCATCTGTTGTTAATTTCATTAACACCACAGCAGCTGAAACTGATTAACAACCCCCTCTGCTACTTAACTGACCAGATTAATATCCCATAAGTTTCATTGACTTTATGCTATACTCTGATTAAAAAGTGTTCCTTTAATTCTTTTCAGCAATATATATATATATATATATATATATATATATATATATAGTGGTCGCTCTCACTCCCTTGAACCCCCGTCCACGACTCCAGACACCAGGTAAAAGTCCTCAAGTTGACTTTATTTTTATGCCACAGTGCACAAAGCACACTCTCCACCACAATACTCATACAATAATGAGTATGAGTATAAGCCCGTCGCTCTTCCTATGACGAGCTTCCGGGGTGAAGAAAAGAACTTTTACCTGACCCGGAAGTGATTGAGGATCACATGGATTGGGGATTGAGAATACTTCCGGGTCAGGAAGTATAAAAGGACTGTAGGAGCTCCCAGACAGCGAGCTGAGCTGGGTGGAAGGGTGGCAACGCGTCTGGGAGCTGGAGGATTGGATTATTGTGTATTTGTGATTAGTGATTATTATTGTATGAGTATTGTGGTGGAGAGTGTGCTTTGTGCACTGTGGCATAAAAATAAAGTCAACTTGAGGACTTTTACCTGGTGTCTGGAGTCGTGGACAGGGGATCAAGGGAGTGAGAGCGCCCCCTATCGACCACAGTGGCGTAGCCGACAGGATACTCTAGCGTTGTTTGCAGAGGACCTGAAACAAAAATTTCTGTGGGAAACGAACCCTGAACAGACAACGGCGTCAGGAATCACCACAGCATCGCCGAAACCCATAAAGAAAGCCGAGTCCAAAATGGGGAAGAAGAAGGGCAAGCAAAGCGACAACGCCAGCAGGAGTGCCTTAGGTGCAATGGCCAACGCTCGGGAGGAGTCAAGGAGCGGCCTTATAAGTCAGGAGAAACCTCCAGGGACCAGCGATTACTCTGAGGTACGTGCGGAAACGCTATGGATAATCCATTTCTAATTACTCACTTTGTTCCGTGCATGTACCTCGGAGATGATCCCCTGGAGGCTCTGCGGGGAAAAGGAAACTGCCCCAAAGACGATGGCACGCTCCTGTCGAAGCCGGAGCACCTACGAGATGTCTTCCGCATGACGGCAGCCGACGAGGGACAATACGGCAAACCCGGTGCATTCTGGGAAGGAGGAGGTCCGCGTCCCGCTGTTTGCGCCTTCGAGCCCGAAGGAACGGACTTGGACATTCCGAAGGGGAAGGGGGAGGCGAGCGAGGCACCATTCACCCCACGAAAAGGTAAGGAGGGTCGGGAAATGGCTGACCGGGAGGTCACAAAAATAATAAATAAGACAGACCGCAGCCTGCTAAAAGAAGCGGCCCAATCCTCAACCTATGAAGAGAACTCCAAGTCCCAGAAGCCTCCGCGAGACCCGTCAGAGCACGTGCCAGAAGCGGGCATGCTCATTGGCTCCCGGCCGGCAAAAAAGACAGACGAGGAAGTAAGTCTTCTGCCGGTTGAAGTAATTAAATCTGTGGATGTACGGGAGCTCGAAAAACTAATCGAGCCCGTAGCAAGTTTTTTACAGGTCATGACGACCATTGAGAAGATTGTCGGGGAATTGGGAGCGGCAGCCAAATCGCCGTTGGAGAAGCTGAGGGATTACGTGCGGCGGTTTGGTGGAGAGCCTCCCATATATCTTGATGTGGCGGTACAGGTATGTGAAACCCATACCGTAAATAAAACAAGAGGGACGCAGTATAAACCGGGCCCGCTTTTAATAAATAGCAGGAGCCAGTACAATACGTGCCCTACAAGCGAGGTCGGTACGTTAACTGAGTGGTCGGAGGAAGGGCTAATTGATCTGGGACAGCTAGATAGTGCTGACTCCCGGAGCGAGGCAGCCCTAAAGACGCCGCCACCAATTATTAATAAAAGTAAAGGGGTACAAACAGTAAAAGGGCTCTCTTCTTGTAATAGAGAGACCCAGACTGTATATAAGCCCCAGAGGAAACAGGAGGCTTATAAAATAGAACAGAGATCTCCTGACAATGTGGAAAAGGGCCATGAGAGAGCAAAGGTGGCCGGGGAATTCTCCCCAGCGGAGACCAGGGCGGAGCCAGAAATGCCCAGGTGTTTCGTGTCCCGACGAGAGAGACTACCAAGGGGACCGCGGGTGTGCTACGAATGCCGCAGACCGGGCCACGAGTGGAAAGGTTGTCCTAGGAGGGCAGGACGTCCTACTGCTTATACTTATTCTGTTCCTCCTAGGTTTGTACGGGAGTACCAATTGTATCGCCGGGACCCGGTCTTTGGATCACCTTGGTGGGAGATGTCCCTCGGGGGACACACCGCGAAAAACCACGGTTTTCCGCTGGGGGAGGAGTACTGTGATATTTGGCCGGCTTATCATCCCGGCCAATACCCCCAGGCCGCCAGATGGAGCCCTCCCTGCAGTATGGAGGTGCCCCGAAGACCAGCAGGGAATCATGGACGATGTAGTTTTTATTCTCAACCCTGCTGGATACCTCAGGGGCCGCAAGAGGGTGCTGCAGGGAGGACTGAGGACTCATTTGTGCCCTATAACCCGGAAGCTCGTCATAGGAAGAAGAAGAAAAAGAACTTTTACCTGACCCGGAAGTGATTGAGGATCACATGGATTGGGGATTGAGAACACTTCTGGGTCAGGAATTATAAAAGGACTGTGGGAGCTCCCAGACGGCGAGCTGAGCTGGGTGGAAGGGTGGCAACGTGTCTGGGAGCTGGAGGATTGGATTATTGTGTATTTGTGATTAGTGATTATTATTGTATGAGTATTGTGGTGGAGAGTGTGCTTTGTGCACTGTGGCATAAAAATAAAGTCAACTTGAGGACTTTTACCTGGTGTCTGGAGTCGTGGACAGGGGTTCAAGGGAGTGAGAGCGACCACTATATATATATATATATATATATATACTCTGCTCAAAAGAATTAAAGGAACACTTTTTAATCAGAGTATAGCATAAAGTCAATGAAACTTATGGGATATTAATCTGGTCAGTTAAGTAGCAGAGGGGTTGTTAATCAGTTTCAGCTGCTGTGGTGTTAATGAAATTAACAACAGATGCACTAGAGGGGCAACAATGAGATGACCCCAAAACAGGAATGGTTTAACAGGTGGAGGCCACTGACATTTTTCCCTCCTCATCTTTTCTGACTGTTTCTTCACTAGTTTTGCATTTGGCTACAGTCAGTGTCACTACTGGTAGCATGAGGCGATACCTGGACCCTACAGAGGTTGCACAGGTAGTCCAACTTCTCCAGGATGGCACATCAATACGTGTCATTGCCAGAAGGTTTGCTGTGTCTCCCTGCACAGTCTCAAGGGCATGGAGGAGATTCTAGGTGACAAGCAGTTACTCTAGGAGCTGCTCCTTTGGGCAAGGAGGAACAGGATGAGCACTGCCAGAGCCCTACAAAATGACCTCCAGCAGGCCACTGGTGTGAATGTCTCTGACCAAACAACCAGAAAGACTTCATGAGGGTGACCCAAGGGCCCCATGTCCTCTAATGGGCCCTGAGCTCACTGCCCAGCAGCATGCAGCTCGATTGGCATTCGCCATAGAATACCAGAATTGGCAGATGCACCACTGGGGCCCTGTGCTTTTACAGATGAGAGCAGGTTCACCCTGAGCACGTGACAGAAGTGAAAGGGTCTGGAGAAGCCATGGAGAACATTATGCTGCCTGTAACATCATTCAGCATGAGCAGTTTGGTGGTGGGTTAATGATTGTCTGGGGAGGCATATCCATGGAGGGTCACACAGACCGCTACAGGCTTGACAAAGGCACCTTGGCTGCCATTAGGTATCAGGATGAAATCCTTGGACCCATTGTCAGACCCTATGCTGGTACAGTGGCTCCTGGTGCACAACAATTCCTGGCCTCATGTGGTGAGAGTATGCAGGCAGTTCCTGGAGGATGAAGGAATTGATACAATTGACTGGCCACCACACTTTCCTGACCTAAATCCAATAGAACACCTCTGGGACATTATGTTTTGGTCCATCCAATGCCACCAGGTTGCACCTCAGACTGTCCAGGAGCTCAGTGATGCCCTGGTCCAGATCTGGGAGGAGATCCCCCACAACACCATCTGTCATCTCATTAGAAGCATGCACGGATGTTGTCAGGCATGTATACAAGAACACAGGGCCATACAAAGTGCTGCATACAATTTTGAGTTGCTGCAATTAAATTTTGGCAAAATGGACTAGCCTGCCACATAATTTTTTCACTCTGATTTTTGTGGTGTCTTTGAATTCAGGGCTCTGTAGGTTGATCATTTTCATTTCCATCAAACGATGTGGCATCCTTTCGTTCCTAACACATTACCCTGTCTATATCAGTATAGATATCCAGGAGGATTTCTTTTTCCCATTGAGATCTGATGTGTTTTCAAAGTGTTCCTTTAATTTTTTGAGTATATATATTTATATATATATATATATATATATATATATATATATATATATATATATATATATATATATATATATATACCCGATCTACATACTCTCAAATAGACAAGCCACACGCCGTTGCGCAATTGTAGAGGCTCTGCCTCTAGCTCCGACATCCGAGGTTCGATTCCCGAGAGGGGATGTACTGAGTATGTACACGCGCTTCCTGATTCATTTTAACCTCGCATCTCCTTGGTTTGGGACGTATGAAAAAATATGCTGTTAATGCAGAATCATGTTACGCTATTTTTAAAATGTTTCCTTTTCTTAGCACAAGCACAGCTGAGAAGCTTCGATGCATGTACTCCATAACGCGTTAAAAAAATAATGCATTTAATCACACTTTCAATTCCAAGCAAAGGGAACTTTTGTCAATGCATGATTTCCTGGTACATCGATTACACTGATGCACACATCACAGCTACAAAAATGTTAGAGTCGGAATGAAGCGCGTTCCTACGACTGATCGGAGGAAAATTTCATTTCAAAAGACTACCTGAGCGAAGCCTTGATAAAAGCATGGTTTTGTGCACACTGAAAAGCAAGCAAAATTAGATGCATTACAGAAAGCGGACTTTGTGGCTCTTACTGGGGATCATTGGACTTCCGTGACCGTTAGTAATTCTAATTACATCTAATTACAAAATGTTCAATGATCACACTGTTTTAGCCTAATGTACAAAATAATTTTGGCTAATGTTACTCAGAGTTTAAAGATTAAGTCGGTCAAATTACCTTTTATGTTTCTGACTTATTTTTTTAAGAAGAAAAACTGCACTTTATGTTGAAATTTTGGTTATTATTATTTAAAGACAATACCATTCTGAAAATGTAAAGTACTTAAACTACCACTTTATTTTTAAGTCTGGCCAATTTTAACCAGGGATGATATTTTTGTTTCTGTTTTAAATTCAAATGCAGTTTAAAAGCATTTTTTTTTTTCAGAAATTAAAACAGCTTGAGTTTACAATATTCATGTCCATGTATATTATTTGATTCTGTCGCCCACTAAAACCCTTTTAAATAAAAAAAACATTTGCGATTTGGGGCAAATTTACGTGTAATTACATACGATTAATCAAGATTAATTCTTACACAGCCTCTAATTAATTGGATTAATTTTTTTAATCGAGTCCCATCCCTAATATATATATATGTAGATTTGTATATATATATGTGTATATACAGTATATATTTAGATATGTATATATGTCTATATTTGTATATGTATATATATATATGTTTATATATGTTTGTGTGTCTGTGTGTGTGTATACAGTATATATATATATATATATATATATATATATATATATATATATATATATATATAAACTGCTCAAAAAATTAAAGGAACACTTTGAAAACACATCAGATCTCAATAGGAAAAGAAATCCTCCTGGATATCTATACTGATATAGACTGGGTAATGTGTTAGGAACGAAAGGATGCCACATCGCTTGATGGAAATGAAAATGATCAACCTACAGAGCCCTGAATTCAAAGACACCCCAAAAATCAGAGTGAAAAATTATGTGGCAGGCTAGTCCATTTTGCCAAAATTTAATTGCAGCAACTCAAAATTGTACGCAGTACTTTGTATGGCCCCTGTGTTCTTGTATACATGCCTGACAACATCGGTGCATGCTTCTAATGAGATGACAGATGGTGTTGTGGGGATCTCCTCCCAGATCTGGACCAGGGCATCACTGAGCTCCTGGACAGTCTGAGGTGCAACCTGGTGGCATTGGATGGACCAAAACATAATGTCCCAGAGGTGTTCTATTGGATTTAGGTCAGGAAAGTGTGGTGGCCAGTCAATGGTATCAATTCCTTCATCCTCCAGGAACTGCCTGCATACTCTCACCACATGAGGCCAGGAATTGTCGTGCACCAGGAGCCACTGTACCAGCATAGGGTCTGACAATGGGTCCAAGGATTTCATCCTGATACCTAATGGCAGCCAAGGTGCCTTTGTCAAGCCTGTAGCGGTCTGTGTGACCCTCCATGGATATGCCTCCCCAGACAATCATTAACCCACCACCAAACTGCTCATGCTGAATGATGTTACAGGCAGCATAATGTTCTCCATGGCTTCTCCCGACCCTTTCACTTCTGTCACGTGCTCAGGGTGAACCTGCTCTCATCTGTAAAGCACAGGGCACCAGTGGTGCATCTGCCAATTCTGGTATTCTATGGCGAATGCCAATCGAGCTGCATGCTGCTGGGCAGTGAGCTCAGGGCCCATTAGAGGACATGGGGCCCTTGGGTCACCCTCATGAAGTCTTTCTGGTTGTTTGGTCAGAGACATTCACACCAGTGGCCTGCTGGAGGTCATTTTGTAGGGCTCTGGCAGTGCTCATCCTGTTCCTCCTTGCCCAAAGTAGCAGATACTGGTCCTGCTGATGGGTTATGGACCTTCTATGGCCCTCTCCAGCTCTCCTAGAGTAACTGCTTGTCTCCTAGAATCTCCTCCATGCCCTTGAGACTGTGCAGGGTGACACAGCAAACCTTCTGGCAATGACACGTATTGATGTGCCATCCTGGAGAAGTTGGACTACCTGTGCAACCTCTGTAGGGTCCAGGTATCGCCTCATGCTACCAGTAGTGACACTGACTGTAGCCAAATGCAAAACTAGTGAAGAAACAGTCAGAAAAGATAAGGAGGGAAAAATGTCAGTGGCCTCCACCTGTTAAACCATTCCTGTTTTGGGGGTCATCTCATTGTTGCCCCTCTAGTGCATCTGTTGTTAATTTCATTAACACCACAGCAGCTGAAACTGATTAACAACCCCCTCTGCTACTTAACTGACCAGATTAATATCCCATAAGTTTCATTGACTTTATGCTATACTCTGATTAAAAAGTGTTCCTTTAATTCTTTTGAGCAGTATATATATTCGCTGCGGTGAAGTAGTGTGTTAAAGAAGTTATGAAAAAGAATAGGGAACATTTTAAAAATAACGTAACATGATTGTTAATGTATTTGTTTTGTGAGTGTTATTGAGTGTTGCTGTCATCAAGGATTTGATTATCATTATTTCTTTCAATCAGGGTCGTATTTGTAGGATGTGTTGTGTTCAAGTTACATTCCGTGTTTGTCAATCGTTGTAAAGATGACAGGTTTCATTCAACAATTCGTTTCTTACTGCATCAATAAACAGCTCGTCTTCCTCTTTATCTGAGATGTGACACACTGCATGCACAGGGTTTTTTTTTTTACACTGTCTTCCTTTAGCGGGACATTGACTTTTTCCAACGTGTGCTTTGTTTCCGCAGTAGTTGGATTTATGAATATGCTTGTATGTATCAGACACTTCATATTTTTTGCTGCCTTTTCAATTGTGTAATTCGGTTTTTGTTCAGCACTCTTTGGAACTGCTGCTTTTTGTCTGTGCACTGCGTCAGTTCACGTGAGCCGCTTGGTGTTCTTGCATCGAAGGTTCCCAGCTGTGCTGGTTCCATCTCGTGTGATGTCCACGGCTGTATGTAATGTCAGCTAAGACCCGGCACTTAAAGGTTTCTCTCGCAGTTTCGTTGAGTTTGTGCCAAACACCACCCTGACCATCTCATCTTCCTCTGCATAAGCACAGTCCTTCACCCGTGAATATTTAGCGGCAGTGTTTCTATTGGATTGCCGCTGACGGACGGCCTTATATGGGCAGGCACTAAATTACAAACACCAGCGGCAGCCTGTCTATGAACTTAATTTAAACTTTAGGTATACACCGTATTTGTTTCCGAAATAGCAGCACTCATGAATATGGTTGTATATGTCAGTCGCTCGCTTCTTATTGTTTCGCTGCCTTCTCAATTATATAATGCATGTTTTCTTCAGCGCTTTTTGGAGGTCTTCCTGGTTTTCTATGTACTGCGTGATTACGTGAAGGCGTGATGATGTCACATGAAACTCCGCCCCCCATGGCCATCCAGCTCAACTCCATTACAGTATATGGAGAAAAATAGCTTCCAGTTATGAACAATACGCGTAGAATTTCGAAATGAAACCTGCCCAACTTTTGTAAGTAAGCTGTAAGGAATGAGCCTGCCAGATTTCAGCCTTCTACCTACACGGGAAGTTCGAGAATTAGTAGTGAGTCAGTGAGTCAGTGAGGGCTTTGCCTTTTATTTGTATAGATATATATAGATATACAGTGGTGTGAAAAACTATTTGCCCCCTTCCTGATTTCTTATTCTTTTGCATGTTTGTCACACAAAATGTTTCTGATCATCAAACACATTTAACCATTAGTCAAATATAACACAAAATGGAGTTTTTAAATGATGGCTTTTATTATTTAGGGAGAAAAAAAAATCCACACCTACATGGCCCTGTGTGAAAAAGTAATTGCGCCCTGAACCTAATAACTGGTTGGGCCACCCTTAGCAGCAATAACTGCAATCAAGCATTTGCGATAACTTGCAATGAGTCTTTTACAGCGCTCTGGATGAATTTTGGCCCACTCATCTTTGCAGAATTGTTGTAATTCGGCTTTATTTGTGGGTTTTCTAGCATGAACCGCCTTTTTAAGGTCATGCCATAGCATCTCAATTGGATTCAGGTCAGGACTTTGACTAGGCCACTCCAAAGTCTTCATTTTGTTTTTCTTCAGCCATTCAGAGGTGGATTTGCTGGTGTGTTTTGGGTCATTGTCCTGTTGCAGCACTCAAGATCGCTTCAGCTTGAGTTGACGAACAGATGGCCGGACATTCTCCGTCAGGATTTTTTGGTAGACAGTAGAATTCATGGTTCCATCTATCACAGCAAGCCTTCCCGGTCCTAAAGCAGCAAAACAACCCCAGACCATCACACTACCACCACCATATTTTACTGTTGGTATGATGTTCTTTTTCTGAAATGCTGTGTTCCTTTTACGCCAGATTAAAAGGGACATTTGCCTTCCAAAAAGTTCAACTTTTGTCTCATCAGTCCACAAGGTATTTTCCCAAAAGTCTTGGCAATCATTGAGATGTTTCTTAGCAAAATTGAGACGAGCCCTAATGTTCTTTTTGCTTAACAGTGGTTTGCGTCTTGGAAATCTGCCATGCAGGCCGTTTTTTCCCAGTCTCTTTCTTATGGTGGAGTCGTGAACACTGACCTTAATTGAGAC
Source organism: Polypterus senegalus (assembly GCF_016835505.1). Taxonomy (NCBI): domain Eukaryota; kingdom Metazoa; phylum Chordata; class Cladistia; order Polypteriformes; family Polypteridae; genus Polypterus; species Polypterus senegalus. The sequence goes on from NC_053168.1 coordinate 89,952,964, forward strand.
AAGTGAGGCCTGCAGTTCTTTAGATGTTGTCCTGGGGTCTTTTATGTCTCGGATGAGTCGTCTCTGCGCTCTTGGGGTAATTTTGGTCGGCCGGCCACTCCTGGGAAGGGTCACCACTGTTCCATGTTTTTGCCATTTGTGGATAATGGCTCTCACTGTGGTTCGCTGGAGTCCCAAAGCTTTAGAAATGGCTTTATAACCTTTACCAGACTGATAGATCCCAATTACTTCTGTTCTCATTTGTTCCTGAATTTCTTTGGATCTTGGCATGATGTCTAGCTTTTGAGGTGCTTTTGGTCTACTTCTCTGTGTCAGGCAGCTCCTATTTAAGTGATTTCTTGATTGAAACAGGTGTAGCAGTAATCAGGCCTGGGGGTGGCTACGGAAATTGAACTCAGGTGTGATACACCACAGTTAGGTTATTTTTTAACAAGGGGCAATTACTTTTTCACACAGGGCCATGTTGGTTTGGATTTTTTCTCCCTAAATAATAAAAACCATCATTTAAAAACTGCATTTTGTGTTTACTTGTGTTATATTTGACTAATGGTTAAATGTGTTTGATGATCAGAAACTTTTTGTGTGACAAACATGCAAAAGAATAAGAAATCAGGAAGGGGGCAAATAGTTTTTCACACCACTGTATATCTATATATATCTATACAAATAAAAGAACAACACTCATATCAATGACAAAACAATTACATTAACAATCATGTTACGTTATTTTTAAAATTTTTCCTTTTCTTTTTCATAACTTCTTTAACACACTACTTCTCCGCTGCGAACCGCGGGTATTCTGCTAGTATTAACAATAAGAGCAACTCACTACTGAAAACAGTAAATATACGAGGCAGTCAAGATCGAACCGGGGGACTCTTGATTATAAGTCAGCAATTACATTAATAAAACATATAACACAATTTCATAAGAAAATTGCAATACAGAAGCGTTGAAAGCGTGAAAAGAAACAACAAATGATACATGTATGTTTATTTTTTGAAAACATCTGTTAACTTTTTGCTGTTTCATTACTCCACACACTTTTTTATAACCAATGTTTCGGATTTTGCATAAGAGTAAAACTTGTTTGGCATTTGCTTCTTCTTGCACCACAAACCACTCTATACACCTCAACAGCATCATTTCAGCTTAACTGTCACTGATCACAGGTCTACAAAAAAAAAAATTTAGGTGCCAAGGTTTTTTGAATGGGTTTAGGGTATTTTGAGAATTCAAAAATCCCATTACTTTTGCTGAATTGGTTTTAGTTTTTGAGATAATGGACATCCATGAAAATAATGCATTCCCCCAATGCGACTTGTGTGTGATAACAAATACAATAGCTTTTGGTCTGTCTTTTGACTCTTTAACAGTGTCTTGGGTAATGAAATATCCCATATAATTATTTTGTATTTCAATGTGTAGGCCTACAATGCTATAAAAGCGAATTTTTGAAGCCAGAATTCAACTGTGAATTTGCAGTGGAAAGAAGTCGGCTACAGTATAAGTTTGTCAACCCAGTCTTGGTTTATACCCAAAAAGTTCTGTCTTAATAAGTATATAAATACATGTAAAAATTATGACTTCTTCAAGAAGAGCCTGCATCAACAATCCTGATGTATTCTGCTACATCTGTGGAGAGTACATGGTTGAAAAACAAAGAAGAAATATCACAGACTTTGTGCATCGAGTATACCTGGCTTATTTTGGAGTACAGCTTGGAGACCAGGATAAATCTTGGGCTCCACATATGGTTTGCAAAATGTGTGGAGCACCTACGACAGTGGACAAAAGGTGAAAGAAAAAGTTTAAACTTTGGTGTGCCAATGGCATGGAGAGAACCGAAAAACCACCATGACGATTGTTATTTTTGTGTTGTAAAGATTAAAGGCTTTAATCATTACAAGAAAGCTCGGTGGGATTATCCTGATTTGGAATCAGCAAGACGGACCTATTCCACATGGCAATGACGTTTACTAGACTACCAAACCAGCCACTGTGAGACTCTGAAGAGAGGCAGGGATTGGCGTGTATGACAGGTAGTAGCAATGGAAGTGAATCTGAGGGAAGCTCTTCGACACCTCAATCATTAAGCCAAAAAGAACTCAATGACCTGATTCGAGACTTACATCTGTCCAAACAAGCATCTGAACATTTAGCGTCCAGACTTAATGAACAAAATCTTATAAAGGTGGAAGTTAAAATTACAGCCTATCGGACAAGAGAAGAGAGGCTTCTCCCATATTTCAACCAAGAGGAGGAACTTGTATACTGCAATGATATCCCAGGAATTGTACTTCAAATAGGACTAAAAGAATATCAACCAGAAGACTGGCGGCTTTTTATAGACAGCTCCATTAGAAGCTTGAAATGTGTTCTCTTGCACAATGGTAACCGTTATGTGTCACTTCCCATTGCTCACTCAACAAAATTAAAGAAGAATATGAAAATGTAAAAATCGTATTACAGAAAATCCATTATCATGAACATCAGTGTTCGATTTGTGTTGATCTGAAGATGGTGAACTTTTTTGCTTGGACAGCAATCTGGATACACAAAATACCCATGCTTCATGTGCCTCTGGGATAGCAGGGCTAAGCAAGATCATTGGACAAAAGTGTCATGGCCTACAAGGGAAGAAATGATTGATGGCGCTGCGAATATCATCAACAAGCCGCTGGTGGACAAGAACAAAATCATTCTTAAGCTAGGATTGATGAGGCAATTTGTTAGGGCTTTGGACAAAACGGGTAATTGCTTCAAGTACATTTGTAGATCATTCCCTGGACTGAGCATGGAAAAACTAAAAGCTGGCATCCTTGATGGTCCTCAGATTCGTAAACTCGTGAACGATTCCAATTTTACCAAATGCATGAATGACACTGAGGCTTCGGTCTGGAAGTGTTTTGTCTCTGTTGTGAAGAACTACGTGGGTAATCACAGAGCAGAAAATTATGAAGAATTGTTGTAAGATATGCTTGCTAACTTCAGAAATTTGGGAGTTGATATGAGCATAAAGATGCACTATCTCCATAGCCATTTAAACAGATTTCCAGATAACCTTGGAGACTTCAGTGAGGAACAAGGCAAGAGGTTCCACCAGGATATGAAGGAGATGGAGGAGAGATATCAAGGCAGATGGGACATATACATGATGGCAAACTACTGTTGGAGTCTCCGACAAGATTGTCCTAATGACACACATAAAAGGAAATCGCATAAACAGCGTTTTTTGAAGCATTGACATTAATAACAATTAATAACTAATTAATATTGTATTAATTAATCAAATCATACATAACTTTTTCCTCTCACTGTTAGATACATGTATTTTTAATTTCTTTTTTGTATGATGTTAGACTGTTTACTTACTAGTTGTAACTAAAATAGCGCTGTCGATCTGCCTTGCCTTCTTTTTCCCCATCACGGACTTGGTGAACGTGGTTTCTGGCGATTTATTTTGCGTGTCCTGATGCTGTCTTCTTGGGGTTCTCTGTTCACAGAATTTTTTACTCCGGTCCTCTGCCAAACCGACGGCCAGAGAATCCTACCGACTACGCCACTGTGACAGATGGGGGGCGCTATCATCCCCTTGAACCCTCAGACCAGACACCATATAAAAGTCCTATTATTAAATTTATAATTATAATGTGCACAAAGCACCCTCCACTCCACTATATTCATACATCAGTAACCAATACAATAAATTAATACTCAATCCACCACACCCAGACGCGTTGTTCCCTTCCTCCCAACTCAGCTCGCCTGTCTGGGATCTCCCGCAGTGTTTTATAGTCCATGACCCGGAAGTGCTTCTGATCCCTCAGGTCATGTGATTACCCAGCACTTCCGGATCAGGTGAAAACTCCTTTTTTTCGTCAGCCCGGAAGCACTTTATTTCTTCCGTCCTCGTCACATAGAAGTATTTCCAGGCTGTATGGAAAATAAACGTCTCTGCGCCTCCCTGCAGCGGCCCCTGGCGTCCCCGACGTTATCCAGCAGGGCTGTGCATTAAAACTTCATAGTCCATGTTGCCCTGCTGGAATTTGGGGCATCTCCACGTCGCAGGGAGGGCTCCCTCTGGCGGCTTAGAGGTATTGGCCGGGATAAGCTGCTGGCCATAGTCCACAATGCATATAGCTCTGTGTGTGTGTTTTGTTCTTAAAAATGCAACAGTAGACCAACCCGATAACGAACTTGATGAAAACACTTACCCTTGAGAAAACAGGTGAAGGATAAGTAGAGGGAAATACTATGATAATACAGTTTGTATAAATACAGCAGCTCTAACCCATCTGTTCACAACATTTTAGAGAAACTGGGAAATGATGTCATCCTTGATCAAGAAGGGAAATGCAGTCAAACTACCTAAATGATGACTTGTGCACATTATAATTTATATCAGTAAGCTGTTATTACAATGTGACAAACATACTTTAAAAGTGATACTTATCATCTACAGACTGGCTGTATTTTAGTTCCCTTTTAAGAGGGTCAATGCTGCGTATTTACACTCAAGAATTTTTTTTGGTTTTCATCTGTTTATATCAGCTACCTGTTGTTACTTCCAAGAAAGTGGCCACCAGGTCAGGAGTATCTCAGCCAAGCTTCACTCCATCATGCCTGCTGTGCTGGAAGCCATTAAATGATCAGCGTAGTGTGGGTGCACATGAAAAAAACATAACATGTATTTGGCAACATAAAGGCAGTTTGCAGCAGTGTTTGGTTCTCCTAATGTAATCAAAGCACTTTTATTGCAATAAGCGAGAATTAAGCTGCTTTTGTTAGCAGTGACATTCCAACAATGCACAAGCCATCTGTGATGACAAATGTCCATGGCTCGGTGGCTTGGACCAACCCGTGAATTTTTTTAGAGGCAAAGTAGCATTGGCAGGCATGATGGTGTTGTTAATGGTGGCTGGCTTGTTGGTAAGGTGAATGACTGGTACCTCAGTTTTTCATATTGCCTGTACTATTCATTGTAACAGCAATTATGTCATTACATGTGTAATTAATAGCAGGTAGCCACTCCAATGCTGGTACCTTTGTGCCTTTCTCCTAGCCCAGAATACAGATGAGAGGCTGTATAATGCTGCGTGGGATCTGGCATGGTTAGTTGCAGAGCGCAGCCAGATACTCTTGAGTGTAGGTGGAGGAGTCTTGATGTGTCAGGAGGCAGGCTGCTCTAACAACCAGTGAGGTTCTGCAGTACAATGATTGCATATGTATCCTGTTGATTAGCATTGTTCATGTATGGTGATTTCAGGGTGGCAAATGGGCAGATCTGAGGCACGTTCATGTACTCACATTTGCAAGATGATTGTGATTTATAAAGGTAAGTTGCATGGAAATGTGCATACTCCAAATTTTATATATTTATTCCCCATGTAGCAGGGTGGGACTGGACTGGCCTGGGAGTATGCCAACCGGGATCCCAAGTTGCTTTGTCTTGTGGTGGGTCCGGCAATGTGCTGTACCAGTGCATGCTCCTTGGCCTGACCTGCTCCAGAAGCCAGCTACAGGAATTCTTTGAAGATTTAATTGTTTCTGTCCATCTCTCAGATTTAGTCGATATTTCCACCACAGTTCTTGCTTTTTTAAATATCAGTCTGTCTGACAGCTTTCCAGGATTTAATATCTCTGTCTATTACATGCCAACTGAATCAAGTTGCTTTTCTACTGGGCCTTCCATCTCTGGCATAGTGAAAACTCTCTGCCTCTTTCACCATTCTTTAATCTACAGATTAGGGTGACTTCTGTAATGAAGCTCTCAGAATGAGGAGTTTCTTCATTGATTGAAGACAGCCTTCTAATTTTTTAGACAAGGGCCCTCAATCAAGCCAGGATTAAGAATTATGTAGATTATGCTGATAATCATTCTAGTTTAATTATGCTTATATACTCACCAGGCAATTTATTAGGTACACCTGTTCAACTGCTTGTTAATGCAAATATCAGCCAATCACATGGCAGCAACTCAATGCATTTCAGTATATAGATATTGGTAAAATGACCTGGGGGTATTTTCCGTACGTTGCTTAAATCATCCGAGATCAGATGTCTCATCTTGGATGAGTTAATGCCAGTGAAGCTCTTCCGGGATAAGTCAGTTTTTCAAATGCAGCCGTGTAGTAGATTAGTCTAGCTGGATCTAATCATCTGAGATGAATGCGCGCGCCCGCGCTGAGTGAAAAGCCCATATATATTGAGTGTAGAAAACATGATCAGCAAGTCTTTGATAGGCTGCAACAAAATGACGAAAGAACGGGTGCATTTTTTTTTTTTACACAAGCAGAGCAGGACCTTTTATTCGAATGATATGAAGAATTTTATATACACAAGGACTTACACTGCAAAAGCAGCCCAAAACAGAAAAAGCTGTCAAAAAGTGGCCGACAAATTAAACGCTAAGTAGTGTGCATTGTACTTACTGAATGCAGCGTTTCATTTCCTGTGTGTCAGAATAATTATTATTTAATATTTCATAATTCCAGATCAAACGTGAGCACAAGGAGAACATGGGAACAGGTTAAAGTGAAGTACAAGAATATACTTCAAACTGGTAAATATTGGTATATAACTATTTAAAGAATTGTTGACATAAAGAATCATATATAATATAAAAACATTAATTTTAAAGCTAATAAGAAGGCAGAAAAGCAAAAAACAGGTGGAGGTCCACACGGTCCAGACCTAACCCCTGCAGAAGAGTTGGCTCTCCAGCAAAATGCCCATCGCCCTGATTCTGAGGGCATTTTTTTTTTGTTGGGTCAGTTGCAGGGAATGTCATATCCCTGGAACTTGTGTCTGACCAACGAGATATTGACGAAGGTCAAATATTTGATGAAGACACTGTGTCTGATTATTCGTCAGGAGGAGAGGTACATTTTCCAAATAATGTTTGATCAAACTCCACTCTGATCAGTCCCATGTGCTCCAATCACATTTGGAAATCCTGAGTAATGAGAATGTTAGGCTGATTGTGAGATTCTTTATTGAACTGTGGGTGTTTTTGCCTGTGTACCTGCAATGGCATGAAACGCTTCTTTTATTGTCTGCACATGCAGGAGTCCAGGAAACACAATGAAAACCCAAAGGAATTATTTCAAAGCCAATGGCATGTTTGTTAGTGACAGATGGGCTGGGGTGAGTATTTTAGAAACTGCTGATCTAATGGGATTTTCACACACAGCAGTCTCTGGGGTTTACAGACAATGTTCTGAAAAAGGGAAAATAGCCAAAGGGTGACAGTTCTCAGGGTGAAAATGCCTTGTTGATTCCAGAGGTCAGAGGAGAATGGCTAGACTGGTTCAAGCAGATAGAATGGCAACAGTAACACAAATAATCACTCATTACAACTGAAGTATGCAGAAGAGCATCTCTGAATGCACAACACATCAAACCTTGAAACAGATGGGCTACAGCATCAGGACACCACGCCAGGTGCCATTCCTATAGAATAGAAGTTTGAAGTATAGAATAGACAATATAAGTTTGGAAAAAAACATTGTTTGGTCTGATGAATCTCAATTTTTGTTGCAACATTCATATGGTAGGGTCAGAATTTGGTGTCAACAACATGAAAGCATGGTTCCTTCCTGCCTTGTATAAATGGTTCAGGGTGGTAGTGGTGGTGGTGTAATGGTGTGGAGGATATTTTCTTGGCACACTTTGGGCCCCTTACTGCCAACTGAGCATCATTTAAATACCACAGCCTACCTGAGTATTGTTGCTGACCATGTCCATCCCTTTATTATTGCAATGTACCCATCTGCTGATGGCTACTTACAGCAGGATAACGTGCCATATCACAAAGTTCAGATCATCTCAAACTGGTTTCTTGAACATGACAATAAGGTCACTGCACTCAAATGGCCTCCACAGTCACCAGATCTCAGTCCAGTAGAGCACCTTTGGGATGTGGTGGAATAAGAGATCATGAATGTGAAGCTGACAAACCTGCAGTACCTGCTTGATGCTATCATGTCAACATGGACCAAAGTCCCTGAGGAATGTTTCCAGCACCTTGTTGATTATATGTCACAAAGAATTATGACAGTTCTGAAGGCAAAAAGGAGCCAACCCATAATAGCAAGGTGTACCTAATGCAGTGGCCGCTGAGTGTATATTATGTTTAAAAACATTCCAGCAACAAAATGTACAAAATAATACATACAAATACAAATCTGTTACCGCTCTGTATTATGATAATTTAGCTCTATATAGTGAATCAGGACTCTGACAGATGCTACTTTCACTTGTGCTGACATCACACATGCGGTTTAAACTGCTAAAGCAGGGAATCTTAAACTTTTTTAATTTGAGGACCCAATTAGAAAATCGTTACCGTACTGGGACCCATGAAGAGGATTATTATTATCATAGTGACAATGGAATCATAGATGGCTAAATAGCCATGGCCATTTAATAAACAAAAATCGATGTTTTTGATTTGTTTTGGGTTTTTTTGTGAAGCAAATTTTCACACAGATTTCTGAGGTGTATCACTGCTTGTGGAAATGCTTATTTAAGCTTTAATTAAGCTGAGAGAGGGGATTTTTGGGGGTGCGGTTGCGAGTATATGATGAGTTTTTAAAGTTTACTATGAAAGGTCACTTAACTTTGTCTTTTGACTCATGGCACCAGTTAAGAAATGGAAGTAGTTAACAAAAAAAATAATAAAAAGAAATGAATTAATCAATGCAGTTTATTTACCTTGTCTTAAACAACATTTTAAAAAAATAACATTTTCCAAATGAGCTTCACCATTAACGATACATTTTTCTAATGCACTGTTGAGTTTGCAAATAATTTAAAATACTTTGGTTTTCATTTAGTAGTTTAATTAACTGAAAAAATAAAATGGTAAATTATTCCTAAATAATATATGCACTATGTGTACAGGCATTAGGATAAATCTTGCTGGATATTTCAGTGAACAGTCCAGTTTGAAATTTTTTTTTTACATTGTTCTGAATGTCTACTGCTTGCTTCACACTTTTGACATTTTCTTATTGTTCTCAGTGATTTAAAAACATGTCTTTTACACTACCAGTAGATTGGTATTTATCAAACTAATTTAAAATTGTATTACAAGAAGGAATTCTTCACCAAGGCTTGTTACACTTAATGAAACCCTTCCTTTACTTCTTAGCTCCAGATTTAGATTCAATGTATGCCATAAAAGACAGCCCATAATGAGTGATAACCAGTTGTTCATGACCACTAAAACTTAATTTAGCATAAAACACTTTCAGGCCATTATACTGTATATACTCTCACTGTATTCATTCACAAAACCCCAAGAATCATCAGGTGCTTGAGCTTCACCCATTATTTTCATTTTGACATTTCCAACTTGCTCTCCCCTCACAAGCTCATCTTTCATTATTCAACCTTTACACGTGACTTTGCTGTCAGTCTTCTCAGTTTAATTGTTTCATTGGTTATGAGATGGAAGGTGGGGAATACTTATGTTTTAATGGCAAAGAAACAAAAGCTCTCCATGATACGTAAGTGGAATTGTTTCACATAAATTTGCTGCCATAAATAGTACAAAAAGTAATGCGCAGTTTATCAGTCAATACAGAATTTGTGCTTGGACAAAATTTTTTTTCTGTTTTATCACACAATTATTTGACAACTCATCCCAGACATGTCCACAACCCATACTTTAAGAAATAGTGCTCTAAATGAGAAAGGCTGACAGCATCATACATATATTTTAGCACTTCTATGGAGCGCTACTGACTCAATTCGTTTGTGCCCATGAATCGATTCCCATAATTCACTGAAGAGAGTCCTCCGGAATGAGTAAAGCAGGGGTGGCCAACTCCGATCCTGGAGAGCCACAGTGGCTGTAGGTTTTTGTTCCAACCCAGTTGCTTAATTACTTAATTAATTAATTAATTCACCAGTAACAGATCTTATTTAATTTCATGGCTAATTGGTGTTTTAACTTTCAGTTCATTCTTCAAGCATAGATTTTTTTTCCTTTCTAATGATAAACATGTGTCATCCAAGCGGATGAGTAATATTCAGTTCTTCACTTTCTCTTCAGTTTCCATGTGAGTACTTAATTAAACCAAATAGTGAATGATGAATACACATGAGTGGGAATGGAGGCAAGCAAGATGTAGAACTACTGGTTCCTTCATCATTTGTATCTTATTGCTAATGAGGAGCAGTTAAAATAATGAACACAGCTGTTTAAGACTAAAATGTGAAATTAAGGGTTCAAAATCTTCACAAGCGAGACAACTAAAATGAAGCAGAGAAATGTCACCTGAGCAATAAGTGCATCATCAGCAATGAATGATTTCTCATAAAGCGATTGGGTAGGAACAAAAACCTGGAGCCACTTCAGCCCTCCAGGACCAATGGAGCACAACCCTGAGCTGAGTCTTAAATAGCAAATAAATTAAATGAAGTTTATTAGTTGCAAAAACTAGTACAGTAACCTCTTCTTCTTTCGACTGCTTCCGTTAGGGGTTCCCACAGCATATCATCTTCTTCCATATCTTTCTGTCTTTTGCATCTTTCTCTGTCACACCCATCACCTGCATGTCCTCTCCCACCACATCCACAAGCCTTCCTCTTTTCCTGTTGCCTGGCAGCTCTATCTTTAACATCCTTCTCCCAATATACCCAGCATCTCTCCTCTGCACATATCCAAACCAATGCAATCTTGCCTCTCTGACTTTGTTTCCCAACTGTCCAACCTGAGCTGACCCTCTAATGTACTAATTTCTAATCCTTTCCATCCTTGTCATAGCCAATGCAAATCCTAGCATCTTTAACTCTGCCACCTCCAGCTCTGTTTCCTGCTTTCTAGACAGTGCCACCATTTCCAACCCATAAAATATAGCTCTTTTTCACCTCTCTTCCACAATCCCCATTGCTCTGTATTGTTGATCCCAAGTATTTAAACTCATCCACCTTCGCAAGCTCTACTCCCTGCATCCTCACCATTCCACTGACCTTCCTCTCATTTACACACATGTATTCTGTCTTGTTTCTACTGACCATCATTACTCTCTTCTCTAGAGCATATCTCCACCTCTCCCAGGTCTCCTCAACCTGCTCCCTACTATCGCTACAGATCACAATGTCATCAGCAAACATCATAGTCCACGGGGACTCCTGTTTAATCTCATCTGTCAACCTGTCCATCGCCATTGCAAATAAGAAAGGGCTCAGAGCTGATAACTGATGTAATTCCACCTCCACCTTGAATGCATCCGTCACTTCTACTGCAGACCTCACTCTTCCCTCGTACATATCCTGTAAAACTCTTACGTACTTCTCTGCCACTCCCGACTACCTCATACAATACCACAACTCCTCTCGAGGCACCCTGTCATATGCTTACTCCAGGTCCATAAAGACACAATGCAACTCCTTCTGGCCTTCTCTATACTTCTCCATCAACACTCTCAGAGCAAACATTGCATCCATGGTGCTCTTTCTTTACATGAAACCATACTGCTGCTTACTAATCTTCACTTCCCTTCTTAACCTAGCTTCCACTACTCTTTCCCATAATTTCATGCTGTGGCTCATCAATATTATGCCCCTGTAGTTACTATAGTCCTGTACATCCCCCTTATTCTTAAAAATCTGTACCAGTACACTTCTTCTTCACTCCTCTGGCATCCTCTCACTTTCCAAGATTCCATTAAACAATCCGGTTAAAAACCCAACTGCCATCTCTCCTAAACACCTCCATGCTTCCATAGGTATGTCATCTGGACCAACAGCCTTTAAATTCTTCATCTTCTTCATAGCTGTTCTTACTTCCTCCTTCCTAATTTGTTGCAGCTCCTGATTCACTATCTCCACATCATCCAACCTTCTCCCTCTCTCATTCACTTCATTCATTAGCCTATCAAAGTACTTTTTCCATCTTCTCAACACACTCTTTTCACTTGTAAGTACATTTCCATCTTTATCCTTTATCACCCTAACCTGCTGCACATCTTTCCCACCTTGGTCCCTCTGTCTAGCCAATCAGTACAGGTCCTTTTCTCTCTCCTTAGTGTCCAACCTCTCGTACAACTAATCATACGCCTTTTCTTTAGCCTTTGCCACTTCTCTCTTCACCTCTCTGAGTATCCCACTTCTTCTTTGCCATCCTCTTCCTCTGTATACTTTCCTGTACTTCTCCATTCCACCACCAGGTTTACTTTTCCTCCTTCCTCTGCCCAGATGTCACACCAAGCACCCTTCTTACTGTCACCTTTACTACATCTGCTGTAGTTTCCCAACCGTCTGGTAAGTCTTCACTACCACCAAGTGCCTGCCTCACATTCTCCCTAAACTCAACCTTGCAGTCTTCCTTTTTCAAATTCCACCATTTGATCCTTGACTCTGCCCTCATTCTCTTCCTCTTCTTGAACTCCAACGTCATCCTACAGACCACCATCCTATGCTCTCTAACTACACTTTCCCCTGCTAACACTTTGCAGTCTTTAATCTCCTTTAGATTGACTCTTCTGCATAGGATGTAATCTACCTGTGTGCGTCTTCCTCCACTCTCGTAGGTCACCCTGTGTTCCTCCCTCTTCTTAAAATATGTATTCACCACAGCCATGTCCATCCTTTTTGCAAAGTCCACTATCATCTGACCTTCTTCATTCACTGTCCTTGACACCATACCTACCCATGACCTCCTTGTCTTTTCTGTTCCCTTCATAAATATGTCCATTGAAATCTGCTCCAATCACCACTTTCTGTCAATTGGGTACACTGTCCATCTCTTCATCTAACACACTCCTGAAATCTTCTTTCTCTTCCATCACACACCCAACTTGGAGGGGCATATGCACTAACAACATTCATCATCGCACCTCCAATTTACAGCTTCATAATCATTACTCTGTCTGACACTCTTTTCACCTCCAAAACACTCTTGCCATACTGTTCCTTAAGAATAACCCCTTCCCCATTTATCCTCCCATCCACACCATGATAGAACAATTTGATACCACCTCCAATCCACCTGGCCTTACTCCCCTTCTATTTAGTCTCTTGCACGCACAATATATCAACCTTCCTTCTCTCCATCATATCTGCTAACTCTCTCCCCTTAACAGTCATACTGCCAACATTTAAAGTTCCTATCCTCAGTTCCACTCTCATTGCCTTCCTCCTCTCCTCCTGCCATCAGAAACGTCTCTCCCCTCTTCTTCTTCTTCTTCTTCGGCCAACAACAGCCCAATTTCCATCAGCACCCTGTTGGCTAACAGTACTGGCGGTGGTCGTTGTTATCCCAGGGCTCGACCGATCTGGTATGGAAATTTGTATTTTTGTCTGCATGTTGATCTGGCAAAATTTTACACCAGATGCCCTTCCTGATGTAATCCTCCCCATTTATCCAGGCTAGGGACCGGCACGAACAAACACACTGGTTTGTGCATCCCCCGTGGCTGGGTTGTACCGCCCAACAAGTTCAAACTCTGCCATTACCTTCACTAAAGACGTGATGCACTGTATCTCTGATTATATGTGGGAATGCCTTTCATTATATCTCCTCTCTTATGGTCTACCCACCAGCACCTGAAAGAGAGATTATATGAGTTGTCTGTAATGTACTAATCTTAATTGCAATTTTTTCAGTTAGAGTTACTTACCAAGAAGTCAGCTATCACACTGTGCATAACATTGAATTTGCTTCCCACACTACTGTTTGATAAAATAAAGGAATTGTGGATTGAGCTGCACAGCAACGCTAAACACAACTGAGCATCACATATTAGTTGTATATTAATCGAATGATAGTGCTTTATGTTTGCAAAAGCAAATGAAGGTGCCTTTATTGCAACATGTGTGTAGTCAATTGCACAGATTACATTATTAAAAGCAGCAAAACTCCAAAAGGATGGCTCTAGGAAGTCTAAATCAGTTTATAAACCAGTCATCATCATAAGCCAAAAAAATAGCCATGATCTCTGAAAACGTCCTTTAGCCTGTGTGGCGGACAGCCAGGACCCATGCCCTTTGACACTAGGTCCGGGGGAGCAGCAGTGGGATGCACACTACGTTTCCCAGAATGTGTAGTGGCAGCCCTCCTGGGTTACATCGGGGCCACAGGCGTTGGAATTCAGGACTCAGCCCTGTTGGGCTCCAGGGCCACCACCGGGAGGAGTTGCACAGCTTAACAAGCCCATGTGGGTTGGAATGCAGCCACACCCAGAAGTGCATCCTGAATTAGGTTAATTATCACCTGAAGCACTTCCAGGTGGGCCATAAGAAGAGCCCGCAGCCACTACTCGAGGTGCCAGAGTCGGGAGGAGGAGGACAAAGCTGCCTGGGAGGAGTGGAGGAAGAAGAGTGTGTTGGTGTTTTCATTTGGTGTGTTTTGGGGATTGTGTAGGGCCTTTGGGACACAGGGAAGACGTGCCCCATGGCTGAAGAAAATAAAATCTTTTTCTTATCCTTTTGATGTGCCTCTGGTGTCAGTCTGTGTCGGGTCGACGCCTATATAGCACCTTTGCCGCACCTGTCATTGGCGATATCCTCCTCCTAACACTGCTGATACGCCCTTTTTGTCTATAAAATACATAGGCTATACAAACTTAAAGCAATTGACATTAAGCTTATGCATTAGACGTTATTACCAACATTGAAGATGGTTGTGTTGGGGGACATGTCAATTAACTGTGGTATAATTAGTTCATGAACATTGGAATGTGAGTGACGCCTCATTGAAGTAAACAGTAAAATACAATTTTCATTTCTCTTCATTGTCCCGCTACCTAGAGTCACTAAAATGCCACCACTAAAAAGTTAGCGTAGGACTAGCAGATGGTTGAAACGTCCCATAACTTTAAGAAAATTTCAGCGCCAAATTTGTATTTAATAAATCCTGGTTTTTGAGATGACTTATTCACATTTGAAAGCATAAGCAAGTTTTATACGTGAGGCCCCAGACCTGCATAAAATTTAGGAAGAATTTTAGACCACTCTTCCTTGCAGAGGTGTTTCAGCTCAGCCATATTTTTCCTGAAGTCATTCCTCAGCATCTTTTTGGGATAAGGTCTTGCTAAAGTTCAGGCATGGAGTGATTTTTTTTTTGTGTTCCAATGATTAATTAAAACCTTTATCTGTTTCTCTAGGGTTCCTTCTTTTAACTTCATTAAGTATACCGTGGTGTGCCTTTCAAGTCATCTTGGCTCGGAACCCACTAAGTCATCTCCATTTATACACAGTTCATCTAATGTTGATTGTAGCTCATCTGAGATCTGTTTTTTGCAGGAATGCTTCACATCAGCAGATGCTTTTTGTGAATAGCAAACTCAGAATGTCGGAGTCTTTTTTACAGGTTAACAAAGCTCTAAACAACCCTCCAATCTCCTTTTATTGATCGGACTCCAGGTTTACCAGCTGCTGACTCCAGTTAGCTTTTCTTGAAGTCATTAGCCTAGGAGTTCACATATTTTTTTCTAAACTACACTGTGAAGGTCTGAATAATGTATTCAGAATGTACAAGAATAATACAATCATTCTGTTATTAGTTAAACCAGACTGTGTTTGTTCATTATTGCAATTTAAATGAAGATCATATCTTAATTTGAGCTAAATTAAAACATAATGCAATTATTTCCAAAGTACTCTTTTTCCTGGCACTGAAATCTTGTTTTTTTTTTTCTTTTCATCTTATTATTAAAGATCTAGAATTCAGAGATCTGGCTACAACTGTTAATCCAAGAGGCTTACATTCTATTACTTCCTAGGTAGTGTGGTGTGGTTCTTAAAGCATTACACTTTAAACTGCAAGTTTACCGGTTTAAAGACTACTTTGTGACTATGAGCAAGTCACTTTATCTCCCTGTGTTCAAATCAAGACTCTTGACAGGTTGACGGACAAGATTAGACAAGACTCCCTGTGGACTATGATGTTTGCTGATGACATTGTGATCTGTAGCGATAGTAGGGAACAGGTTGAAGAGACCCTAGAGAGGTGGAGATATGCTCTAGAGAGGAGAGGAATGAAGGTCAGTAGAAACAAGATAGAGTACATGTGTGTAAATGAGAGGCAGGCCAGTGGAATGGTGAGGATGCAGGGAGTAGAGTTGGTGAAGGTGGATGAGTTTAAATACTTGGGATCAACAATAGAGAGTAATGGGGATTGTGGAAGAGATGTGAAAAAGGGAGTGCAGGCAGGGTGGAATGGGTGAAGAAGAGTGTCAGGAGTAATTTGTGACAGACGGATATCAGCAAGAGAGAAAGGGAAGGTCTACAGGTCAATAGTGAGATCAGATATGTCATATGGGGTGTAGACAGTGGCACTGACCAGAAAGCAGGAGACAGAGCTGGAGGTAGTAGAGTTAAAGATGCTAAGATTTGCACTGGGTGTGACGAGGATGGATAGGATTAGAAATGAGTACATTAGAGGGTCATCTCAAGTTGGACATTTGGGAGACAAAATCAGAGAGGCGAGATTGCGTTGCTTTGGACATGTGCAGAGGAGAGATACTAAGTATATTGGGAGAAGGATGCTAAGGATAGAGCTGCTAGGAAAAAGGAAAAGAGGAAGACCTAAACGAAGGTTTATGGATATGGTGAGAGAAAACATGCAGGTAATGGGTGGAACAGAACAAGATGCAGAGGACAGAAAGATATGGAAGAAGATGATCCGCTGTGGTGACCCCTCACGGGAGCAGCCGAAAAAAGAAGTTCTCATCAAGGGTCTTCTTTGTACCTTCTATACAGCAACAAAAAGCACCATTTCAACCAACTTTCATAGCCATCTCAGTGCTCTGGCCCCTAATATGTCCTCAGTTCTGAAAATTTCTCATGCAACTAAACCACAATGCTGTCCCATTAATGTCTGTTCTCAACACCCCTCCACCTTGTCCTTGGCTCACACCCTCAAAGATATGAAATATTCTCTCTTCACTTGTCACAGACTGCCAATCACTTCTGACCCCTTGATAAAACAGCTGGGAAGGTTTTATTCCTGCCAGACTGCATGTCCTAAAAGTATCAGCTCTAACATACTCCAGTTGAGTCCAAGCCACTTGGTTTTTATTTCCTAAGCAAATGTTCAATCTGAATCTAAATCTAGAATGAGTTCCTATAGAAGAAATTTTGTTTGGTTCTCATGCAAAAGATAACTAAATGACCACAGATGCATACCTTTAACAGCTCAGAGCATACAAACACTGAGAAACCGTGTTAATCTTGTCAGTTGCAATGTGAATAAATATCATCCACACATAAGCTGACAACACCATTTTCATCTGCTACACAGAGCCTACTTCCTTTCTAGATATGTAGGACTTGCAGGTATTCTATTATCTTGCCCATGTGGTAAGACAGGTAACGGGTTTTAAGAGTAGTGAGACAGTGCAGACCCCATGAGTGTAGGCGTATGTGAGAAAAGCTGTGAGGCTGCAGAGATTCTTGTCAAAGGAAGTTGCACTTAATGTGCCTGCAGGTTCTTAACACAGCTGTCTCTCATCAAGGCTCCACGTGTTGTGACCAAAGGGGTCTGTGAGCGAGAATGAGAGATAGGAGGGAAAGAGAATGCAAGAAAGACTGGAGGTTAAATTGAAGAGAATGTCAGGATCATGATAAAGCCATTTTGGCAGAAAGGAGTGATGGTGGTCAAGGAAGCCCTTGGTGGAGTAATGACACTCCTGGAGTGGGATCACTTCTGGTGAGCAATGAATTGGAACAGGTACGGCAAATTGTTTGAGAAACGTCCCAAGAACGCCCAGGGAGCAGGGTTCATTGGGTCCCCATAGATTCTGAAGAATGCTGGTGGGGACACGTGCTGAAGAAGGTTGATCACGCTTGTTGGCGAAAGTCTCCGACCATCTGAGTAGACCCAGTAGGTGAGCAAGAGAGATGGGGTCTATGAAGAATATACTGAGGCTTTCTTTAACAAACTGATCCTTTCTGTGATTCTATTCTTGATTTTCACCTATTTGTGGAATTATTATTAATGGATTTTAACCTTCATATGAGCACTATTTTTATTGTTTTATTTATGTATTTATATGAAGTATTGCACCACACTTCTTTATTGTTTGAACACTGTTGGATTAATAATTGCATTGAGCACTTTGCACTCCTATAGTGTTGGATTGCTGACTTGTTGACAGGCAAACCTCAGTTTGTAAAGCTATAGACCAGTTTGTCAGATGAGGTGGCCACTAACAAACTCTTTAGGTTCACTTCCTGCTTAGCATTTAGAGACATGCCACCTATACAAGTTCTTGGAAATTCCAAAGTCAGGGTGTGTAAGTAGCAGACAGAAGAAGGAATACAAAGGCCTAGTAATGACTATGTTGAACAACTTTAACAAAAGCATAGAGATGACGGTGGCTTCATTCAGTAATTAAAGTTAAGTGTTTGTGGTGTGGAAGTAACTAGTATTGTGTCTGGACAGAAATCTGAACTGGGCTACAAACACAGGCACAGGCTGGTTGTATTCTGGACACTATCCTGGACTTTGTGGAGGAAATAGCAGAGAGAAGCAGCTTGACTAAGCTGCTGGTTATCACGAACAATGCCTGACACTCTCTGCACGACACCCTGGTTAACCTACAAAGCCCCCTTAGGAAAAGGTTGTTTCTACCATGGTCCTGCAAGCACAACTCTTTCTTACTAGGTGGCATTAAGTTTTGCATCATAACCTCTGTCTTGACTTTGTTTTTTGTAATTTAAGTATGATGATTCTAATTAGATTTTGAATATACTGATTTATTTATTTCATTATTTCATGTTGAGTGAATTCTTT
The DNA here is from genome assembly GCF_016835505.1 of Polypterus senegalus. NCBI lineage: Eukaryota > Metazoa > Chordata > Cladistia > Polypteriformes > Polypteridae > Polypterus > Polypterus senegalus. Next base: position 89,971,715 of record NC_053168.1, read on the forward strand.
TTAATTTTCTGTATTGGCTGCTGTAATACTACAGTTTCCCCTTGGGATTTATTGTACAAAATGATATTAGAACATTTGAACAATTTAGACGAGAACAGGCTGTTCAGCTCAACAAAGATCACAAGTCCTATCCACTTAATTCTGCCAAAATAACATCAAGTTTAGTTTTGAAGTCCCTAAAATCCTACTGTTTACCCAGTGCCGGTACTACGTTATTTTGTTCCCTAGGTCAAGCTTATTAGTGCACCAAACGACTGTTCAGTTGCTAACCCATGCAGCTGGGTTTTTGCCCCACTTATGATCTGCACCCTAGGTGAATGGCTAGTTTGCCTTAATGGTGGCACCGACACTGTGTCTTCCACACTACTTGGCAGCTTATTGCATGTGTCTATAGTTCTCTGTGTAAAGAAAAACTTCCTAATGATTGTGGAAAATCCACCTTTGACAAGTTTCCAACTGTGTGCCCATGTTATCGATGATCTCATTTCAAAAGAACAGTCTCAATCCTCTTTCCTGGAATCGATATAATGTCCTGGAATCATCCTAATTGCTCTTCTCTGGACTTTTTCTTGCACTTTTATGTCTTTTTTTGTGGTCCAGAGACCAAAACCGCACAATGTACTCAAAGTTAGGTCTAACCAGTTCATTATACAGCTGTTTGAAAGCTGATAGTGACGCATCTACTGTGACTCTTAAATCTTTCCCATAAGGTGTACTTTCGATTTTCAGATCTTCAGTTGTGTATTCAAATCTAACATTTTTACTTCCTATGTGGGATACTTTACATTTACTGACATTAAATTTCATCTGCCACAAATCTTCCCAAGCCTGTATGCTATCCAAGTCCCTCTGTAATGACTCAACAGAATCCAGATTATCTGCCAATCCACCTATCTTGGTATCATCTGCAAACTTAACCAGCTTGTTACTTATATTCCTATCTAAATCATTTATATACAGTACATTAAAAATAGCAGTGGCCCTATCTGATGAGGTTCTGATGAGGTTCCTCGCACCTTCACCTTCTGCTTCCTGTGTCTGAGCCAATTCTGCAACCATCTACAAACATCATCTTGAACTCCGATTTCTTTTAGTTTGATGTCCACCCTCTCATGTGCCACCTTATCAAAAGCTTTCTGAAAGTCCAGATAAATAATATCATATGCTCCACTCTGATCATATCCTTTTGTTGTTTCCATATAGAATTCCACCATGTTAGTAAAACACAACATCCCTTATCTGCACCCATAGTAACGGTTCAGTAAAGCTCTTTTTCTTGCCACATGTTGCTCAGTCTTTTCCTTAATAATTTAATTAATTAATTTACTTGTGTTGCAATTTAAGCTTACTGGCCTAAAGTTGTTTGGATCTGCTCGATCATCTCTTTTTATACAACAGGATAATATTTGCCATTTTCCAGTCCCTTATAATTTCCCAAGTGCACAGTGTCTTTCTAAAAATGATTGTCAAGGATTTATATGTATATGTACTCACTAACCTCCTTAAGAACTCGAGAGTAAATATTATCAGGTCGTGCTGATTTGCTTGATTTTGCCTATTTTCTGTAATCTGAACAGCACTTCTCCCTCTACAATTTCCAAATCACTCGGGACCTCCTTAGGAGTCCCTTTTATGGCAGGGAGTTTATCTGCCTCCTCACATGTGAAAACCTTAGGAAAATGAAAGTTTAGAGCATTTGCTATTTCATTATCTGTATCTTTTAATTCTTCTTTACAATTCTTGATGCACTTCACCTCTCCCTTGACTGTTCTTTTACTACTAAAATGCTGAACGAATCTCTTAGGTCTTCTTTCAACTTATCTGCTATATTCCTCTCCAACTGTCTTTTAGCCTCCCTAATATCCTTCTGAATGGTTTGCCCTCATGTTCTCAGACACCCTACAATTCACATTAGAGATATTAGTCTTATACTCCTTATAAAGCTATTTTTCCTTTGCAATGTCTTTTTTAACTCTTTATTAACCCAATGTGGAGTTTGTATTTAATTTCCTATAAATTCCAAATTTAGTACTGTACCTGTCCTGCATTATATGTAAAACATTTTAAAATCAGTTCCACTGCTCCTCAGCTGTCTCCACACTTAAAAGTTTATCCCAGTTTGTTCTCCTTAGACTTTGCTGCATCAGTTCAAACTTTGGTTAAAGAGAGTCCATCAGCACCTGAAATATCTGTGCTGTGTTTGTGAGGCCAAATGGTGTACACTGGAATTCAAACAATCCAATGCCATTTTGAGGATGTCTGCTGGGTTTACAAGTACTCTGTGGTAGACGTGGACAAGGTCCACCTTTGAAAAAATAATTTTCCCAGAGAGCCGCACCAAGAAATCCTGGATGTATGGATTCGGGTAGCAGTCTGGGGCTGTGCGATTATTCAAGCAATGGTAATCACTACAAAGCACCTGCTACCATCTGCTTTGGGCACCATATGGATGGTCGATACCCATGGGCTGTTTGATTGGCAAATGATTCCCAGTCGTTCCATGTTGGCAAACTCAGCCTTTGCAATAACAGCTTTTCATAGGCACGCCAACGACAGCAGGTGTCTACTGGTGGACCAGAAGTGGAAATGTAGTGTTCAACACCATGCTTGGTTTCCATTGTAGAATAAATGGGTTTGTATAGCTGGGGGAAGTTGTTGAGAAAGTGTAACCGACTACAATCCTCTTATCTCTGCATCGTGTAAATGATCATCAAATCAGAGACACATAGGGTCCAAACAGAAACTTTTATTTTCCTCTCCAAGAAACTTTCCAAAACAATAGGAAAAAAAGGAACAGGGCGTCACATAAGCGGCTTCCCCTAATGCTCCCACAGCGTCCACTGCACTTCTGCCCTTTTATTTATACAAACACATTGCATATAAAACTATTTACAAAAAAATTACTCAAATTTTCCAGAGAGAACTATTTACAATACACATAGCTTTATACAAAGAAAAAAAGATGCACACCTTTCCAAAACAAAAGGAAAAACAGGAACAGTGCATCACATAAGCAGCTTCTCCCATATGCCTATTAAATAATAAATGAAGTCAATGACAAATTATTAATACAAAATAAATGAAATAAAAATCAGGAAAAACTTAGGGAGAACTGAAACCACAACCTACCCCCACATTGTCCACCGTGCTTCTGGCGCTAGAGCCAAAAAATGTGATACATGCAGGTTGTGAGGTGTGACGCTAATTAACGCCTGTACTACAACAGATTATATTGTCAGTATGCTATTAACTATTTACAGGGATCAACTAATTTTGGGGGAAGTTCATAACTTAAGCTAAGCGAAATTATAAATAACATATTACACTTTGCTACAAAAGCAGGCAAACTCTCAAATCGCAGCCATCATGTTGTACGGGGTAGAGGTAGTGACACTTCTGAGTGTTAAGGGGATTCCTTTGCATCCATGAGGTGACGATTCTTAACATCTACCAACAACCCTTTTGCACACAGGAAGTCCACACTCAGCAGAGCCCTTGGCCAAGACAAAGTCCAACTAAAATGTCTTCCACTGAAAGAGAAGGTGGCACACTGTGTTCCTTAGTAGGGATTTTATTGCCATTAGGAGCCTAGAGAATGGGTCCTTCTCTCTCTGTAGCCACATCAGTAGGTGATACAGGTAGTGGGCTCACTTGTGCACCAGTATCACACAAAAAATGGTGGCTGGACTGGACATCTTTAATGAAGAGCAGTTGGCCTGTAGGGTCAGTTGAGATAGTGTTTACTGACACGGTTGGGCTGAGTTTACATGGTGGATGACATTTCTTCACTTTCTTGTTACAAAAACATTTCTCTTGGCTGCAAAGCAAAGCTAACCTGTGGTCCATCAATGCGGGGGGTTTCACATCTCCAAGACCCAGCAATGACAGCAGTCGCTGTGCTTTCTGTGACTCTGTGAGTCCATAAGTCTCCAAAATGTTTGCTTTTAAAGTTACATACTTGTTTGTGTCTATGGGATTTTAAGCAGATTCACCGCCCTGGACGCTGTGGAGCCGGTGAGTGCTGAAACGATGTTGTAGTATTTGGTGTCATCTGCTCTAATGTCCCACAACATGAACTGGTGAATCAAGCTGCTGCTTATTGTTTCTAGAACTCAGGCAACTTTAACGCCACCACGTTGGTAGACATGTCTAGTGTAACTCTGAAATTTCCAAGAGCATCGGGGTCACCACTGTGCTGCTCTGTGAGAGAAGAAAACACATCAGAGAAGGTTTTCTTGATGCAAAGAAAGAAACTGCGAAACTCTATTAACACAATACACAATATCCACAATTGTCGCACCTCTCACCTTATCACCCTGCCCTCTCCCACCATGTGTATGTGAATTGTGTTTTTACAGTGGCACAGCACCTTCAGCTTTTACACCTTCAGGTGCAGTTTAAACCTGGCCTGTCCTAAACTCCATGCTCCCCCATTCCCTTATTTAAACAATCCTCAACTAACCCACTCATATGAGCAATCTATAGTTCTGTACGTGTATACTGCCTTGTGGTTCAGTTCAATATACAAAGGCACTCTGCAAAATTAAAATTACTGTTACTTTTAAAGCTGTGAAACCAGTTTTCTTTTTCATTTTATCAAGATGATTAATTTTCAGTTGCAATGCTGAGTTAAAATCAGTCATTATGATACTGCATATGTTAAGACTTTGTCCTCAGATATATGGAAAGTGATGTTTTGTTGATTTTAGAAGGAATTAATGTGAAGCAAACATTTAATAGACTGTCACTGTGAAAAGGTTCGTCATTTACATTACATAAACAGATGTTTGTTACAGCAGAATATAAGCAAATCAAAACTTTCAGTCGAATAAATTATGCCAGGAATTATAACAACAAAATATTTAAACTGCATAGCTCCCAAAGCTTACCTGGAATGTAATCTCATTTTTGGGTGGTGACTCACAATTCCATTTCATTCTCCAAAAAGTCTTCTTGGAGAAATCTTTATAAACAGAGTAACTGCAGAGGTTCATCAATCAGCATTTTTACAATTTTACTAGCCTTAACACTGGACTGGTACGCTGGGCTTGTATTGACACTTGAGGCTAAAGGGTTTGCCGAAAAAACTTAGAGAAAGGATAAAAAAAAAAATCATTATTAACTTTTACTGAAGATGATATGACTTCTATGTATGGCCAGAAGTAACAGTTGTGTATTCTTCTAGTGCAGCATGTGGCGACGTCATGAGAGCTGAACAAGATGGCGTGTGAATGTGCTGATGACATGAAATACCTTTGATCAGTTCACTGCGAATGTTGCCATGTATGTAATGATCCTGTGTGTATTTTTAAAACTGTGCAGATGTAAATCCTGTGCCAAATACAGAAGACAAATGAACTTTTTAAACATTCTATGTTTTTAAACAGGCTTAGAACTGTTACATTTACAGTAAGTCTCCAAAGTTTGCAGAGGGGCGACATCTGGCAAGCCTCTCAACCAGAGCTTTGGTAACCTGCAGGATCTGCCCTCTAAAGTTAAACTTTTTAAAGAAAATGCTATTTGTTTATTCTAAGCAATATTTATTTATATATATATTGATAAACAGTGTCACGTATGGGCGTCGGAGGACTCCTCTAAGGGCTGGGGAAAGGAATACAATAACCCGCCAAGCCAAGAGGGTTGGCTACCGCTGACTTTGTCCTGTTGTTCTTCTTCCCTCACAGCTCCAAGAAGCCTTAACCCTGCCCCTCCCGGAAGTTGCTCTATAAAAGAAGCACAGACGAAGAAATATTCGTCTTTTATTGGAAGACCGGAACGAGTTGTATGGCGGAGCACATGACTCTCAAAAAATCCTTTAGAATGAAGAAATCCCTGATTGGGATAGCGCATTGGTGCTGTTTTCCGTTAATTTCTTTATTTTGCTTGTTTCGTCTCGCAACGATTAAAAGGGACAACCTGGTTGGCATCCCAACATTTCGACTGTTTCCAGTCTGTTCTTCCACTGCCCGACCACAATAGCTATAGGTATATATAGATATAGCTACACTACAACTGAGGCCATCAGTGGAAAAGAATATTTTTGAAAACAAAGATGCTGAAAACTGCAAAATCAAGTATCACCATTGGATTTTTGATGCTAGAGAAAATGCATCCTCAAGAATTCATTCTTGCCTAATCAATGATAGCAGTTTTAATTTGTGGTTTTCAGAATCCATTTTGACTTTTCTTACAAAAAATAAAAGATACATGCGCTATACTTAAGTACACAAGTTCAACTTTGGATACTTAGAAAATCAGCACTATATAATAATGTTAGAGTCCCAAACATATATAAACAGACTTCTCCCTCTTTACAGTCCCAAATCCACTCCCTCCTAAAGGGGAACTCTCATAATTTGAAAGTTTAAATAGGGAGTCCCACAATTAACAGATTTTATCTAAAATAACACCACATTTCACCAACAATTAAACAATCACTTTGATGGGTAATAGTAGTTCTCAAAAGATACTCTAAGGATGCATCTACCCTCATTGAAGAGTCAATCATATTTCTGTCTATTGGCTCCTGTTTTGTAGTTGTATTACGCAGTTCTTTGTAAGTCCTGTATACCTGTAATGCTAAATTTGCAAACAAAACAAACACATGAGTGTGCAGAATTAGTCCTTTCATTTAAAAAGACAACAACAAACCAACAACTGTACAGAAAAGAAAAGACGCCATCAATTTCACAACTGCTGAGCTAATCGGAAATGAAGACAAGATGCACGGTGAGAATGGGAGTGACGGAGTAGGAAAAGTTCAAGCGGCACCAAGTTCTTCAAACTCCATTTGCTAGGTCATCCCCATCTTCTGCCTCTTTCTTTTCCATTGCAACTGGAGAAAAACAGAGGCAGGAAGATGAAAGCAGCAGAAGCAGCAGGTGGATTAACTGCATAAAAGGATGATAAAATGCTGCTCTGCTCAATTTCTCACACCTGTCATTTGTACAGCTGTCTCTCGTCCTTAACTGAAAAATCACATTCTCATAGCTATGAAGAAAATGCTTCATAACTCAAAAATGGGTAATAAAAATAAACTCCCTCATAAACATGAAAGCATGCAACTTCAACCCTTATATTTTGGGAGATACATGTATTACATATCAAGAGTATGACTATCTGATTAAGCCCAACTGGACTGACCGAACAGAAGAACAAATATGGTTTTGAAAAGATGCCACAAAGCTTATGTCTCTCTGTTTCCTTTCCAGCACTGAAGTTGCCAAATTCAACAAAGACCAGGGACTTCTGCATGGCTCTGTCTACGTGTCCTACAATTGATTCATCTTGAGGACTCTATAAATAGGTCAATTCTGCAGTCATTAGGTATTTGTTGTGGCCTTTTGCAATAGTGCCCTCAATCAATTTCAGTTACGTTTTTTGTATTGTGGTCTTCTTTGAATTACAGGCTCAAAGCACTATAACAGACCTATTACTATAATACAAATTACAGTGAATCACATGCTTAAAAATAAAAATTAAGTTAAACATGCTGCAAAAGAAGATAAGATTCAAACTGGTCAATACAATAACCCTGGCAATACAAGTAAATTAACATTACAACTGAGCAATGGCCAGTTAACATCAGAGGAAAGGAAAACAGAAACTTGAGCTGACAGCAGACAATAAACCTCTGAGGTGTCATGGTCATAAACAAAGTCAGACACAGTCGCTGTTCTGATGAACTAGGCCAACTGAATGCCCACCTTCTCCTGGGCATCCACATAAGTACATGCTGGGCTGTCTAATGTGAAGATAAACTCTTTCATCCTTGGATTTCCAGGCTGCCAGTACCTCTGGTGTCACTTCCTATGGTCAGGTATAGCAGCTTGACAGTACAGCAGTGGTACCAAGTGCCACAGCAGGAAACCGCGAAGAGGAATAGGTCAGTTGATAGTTAGCCACAGTTTCTAATTATTGTGAAGTTTGTGTTTTTTATATATGATTGTAACAAAGATGTAATATGAAGAAGTAATCAGAAGCTCCATGCTAAATAAATACTAATAATAAGTAAGTGAGACTTCAGGATGGATTTAAATGCTGCGCCTTACACCAGCAGCTAGATCATTTCACAGCTAATGGGTCTTGAAGCTTTATATGTAAGAAGAAATGTTTATGAAATCAGCCCAAAACATATCTGGAAACCAATATAGACTTTAAAACTGGATTTATGTAGTCATATCTTCTACTTTCAGTAACGATTCTTGCAACAGCATTCTGAATTAACACATTGCAGCACTTGATTCTACTAGAAATAAATAAACTAGTATCCTACATATACTGCTCAAAAAATTAAAGTAACACTTTTTAATCTGAGTATAGTATCACGTCAATGAAAGTTCTGGGTTATTGATCTGGTCAGTTAAGTAGCAGAGGTGGTTGTTAATCAGTTTCAGCTGCTTTTGTGTTAATGAAATTAACATCAGGTGCACTAGAGGGGCAACAATGAGATGACCCCCAAAACAGGAATAGTTTAACAGGTGGAGGCCACTGACATTTTTCCCTCCTCATCTTTTCTGACTGTGTTTTCATTAGTTTTGCATTTGGCTACAGTCAGTGTCACTACTGGTAGCATGAGGCAATACCTGGACCCTACAGAGGTTGCACAGATAGTCCAGCTTCTCCAGGATGGCACTTCAATACGTGCCATTGTCAGAAGGTTTGCTGTGTCTCCCAGCACAGTCTCAAGGGCAATGAGGAAAGTCCAGGAGACAGGCAGTTACTCTAGGAGAGCTGGACAGGGCCGCAGAAGGTCCATAACCCATCAGCAGGACCAGTATCTGCAAGGAGGCAAGGAGGAACAGGATGAGCACTGACAGAGTCCTACAAAATGACCTCCAGCAGGCCACTGGTGTGAATATCTCTGACCAAACAATCAGAAACAGACTTCATAAGGGTGGCCTGAGGGCCCAATGTCCTCTAGTGGGTCCTGTGCTAACTGCCCGGCACCGAGGAGCTCGATTGGCATTTACAATAGAATACCAGAATTGGCAGGTCCACCACTGGTGCCCTGTGCTTTTCACAGATGAGAGCAGGTTCACCCTGAGCACATGTGACATACATGAAAGAGTCTGGAGAAGCCGTGGAGAACATTATGCTGCCTGTAACATCGTTCAGCATAACCGGTTTGGTGGGGAGTCAGTGATGGTTTGGGGAGGGATGCACAGACCTCTTCAGGCTAAACAATGGCACCTTGACTGCCATTAGGTATCGGGATGAAATCCATGGGCCCATTATCAGACCCTATGCTGGTGCAGTGGGTCCTGGGTTCCTCCTGGTGCACGACAATGCCTGGCCTCATGTGGCAAGAATATGCACGCAGTTCCACGCAGTTCCTGGAGGATGAAGAAAGTGATACCATTGACTGGCCCCCACACTTGCCTGACCTAAATCCAATAGAACACCTCTGGGACATTATATTTCGGTCCATCTGACGCCGCTAGGTTGAACCTCAGACTGTCAAGGAAGTTAGTGATGCCCTGATCCAGATCTGGGAGGAGATCCCCCAGGACACCATCCATCGTCTCATTAGGAGCATGCCCCGATATTGTCAGGCATGCATACACGTACATGGGGGCCATAGAAACTACTGAGTACAATTTTTGAGATCCTGCAATGAAATTTTGGCAAAATGGATTGGCCTGTTGCATCATTTTTTCACTTTGATTTTTGGAATGTCTTTAAATTCAGCCCTCTGTAGGTTGATAATTTTCATTTCCATCAAACAATGTTGCGTCCTTTTGTTCCTAACACATCACCATATCAGTCCATATCAGTAGAGATATCCAGCATGATTTTTCCCATTGAGATCTGATGTGTTTTCAAAGTGTTCCTTTAATTTGTTTGAGCAGTTTATTTGAAATGCATCCAACATTTCCTATGTTTCTAAGAGAAAAAAGTAGTTTCAGATGTATTGTGTGTTTTAAAAGGATAGATGGGTACCAAAGAAAACATGTAAGTTGGGTTAGGCCTATATTGAATAAAAAGTAAGAGGACACTGTTACGGTGTGCGCCATTCTTAGCAAATTATAATCATTGCTATTACTCTCTGCTTACAAACAAACGTAGTTATCATCAATCCACTCTTTTAATCTGTGATTAAGCACAGTTTAAATTAATTAAGAACGGAATAGTAATTTGGTCTGAAGGAAAGATATAGCTGAGTGGCATCTGCATATGAGCGAAAGAAGACATGTGTGTGTTTTTAATCTGTCTCCAGCCAGCAGCATGTAAAGTGAAAACTGTAAGAGTCAAAGTCCTGAGCCCTAAGGGCCACCTTAGCTATCAGCAGCAGGTACCACCAGAGTACATTCCTATGCCTTCAGTACCTACATATCCCATTATCACATTTCTGTAACTACTGAAATTAAACCATGCAAGGATAGTGTCTGAGAGCCCACTGTCATTTTCAAACCTTTGCAGCATAAATGAAATGTTGGTAGCGTCCCCACACAGTGTAACTTTTACTCAAGCATTAAGCAGGGCTTTGTCTCATGGAGTCATGCGGGAGACTGGGAATTCAACATCGGCCAGGGAGGCTGCCACCAAGTGTCCCGGGGGAGGTATTAAGCTGTCCATGGTGGTTCCCCTGGAACATATGCAGCAGGGGTATCCCGGCCGGGCATGAGACCCGGCTGTCCATCACAAAAAGTAACAATTATTTATATTATTCATGTGATGTCCTTCAAAACTTCTTCCGTTCATGTCTGCTATGGCATGCCAAAGGCTGCCAAATTTGGGAATGTGCAGCCTTCTGTAAGGCGGACTAGGCCGTGTTGTACTGCCAATTAGGACTCTGAACCTCCAAACTACCGAAGTCTAAGTTCATGTAAACTGTAGGCCTGACGAATACATAATATCATCATGGATTGCATTGGACTTAACTGGTGATGGTGCAAACATGCCACTAAAACTGTGAATTATTAATGCAATAAATTGTGAAAGTGATTTAAGTTATTAAAAAAACATTTTAAAAATCTATATGGCCCTGAGTGGGCCCCCCAAGCTAGTAGGCCCTTATGCTTTGCACAATCTGCACAATCTATTGCTATGCAATAGGGCATATAGAAGGCAAACCTGAAGCTGTCTCAGGATATTAAATACCAGGAAAAACGTGTAAGTACAACCTTTAAAGGTATGCTAGAAAAAATTGAGAAAGAAACTGAGGAAAATGTGTCTAAGTTTGAAGACATTAAGTAAACATTCACAACTCTCATTGAAATAGCTGAACAACTGGCATCTACCACTGACAGAAAAGGAATGGCTGCAAATTCCGAATGCAAAGTGCTTGGAGACGGACTAGCTGCACTGGAAGCTGGATGCAGAAGGAATAATATCAGAAGCAAGTACTACATTTTTACTTCTTTGGAGGAAGCAGAAAAAGAGCAAAGAAAACTGATCCTGACGCATTTTGAAATGCGATCGTGAGTCACATCGGGTGCTGGCATGGCAAAGAAGATCTTACCTGCTGTTTGATCCACTGGTAATGATAATGGTACTGTAATTATACATCCTATTTCATTCTCAGCCACTTCTTGTTTACGTTTTAATTACAATTATATGCATGTATGTGTATTTTTTTTCCCCATAGGGGATTGTTTAACATCATACCCTTGGTTGAAACGTTATCTGCTTATCCAGGGCTAGTGTGTAACATCATTCCTGGGGTTTAGTCTCTCAAGACAGTTTAAAATTATATTTTATATTTATAGTATTTGGATTGTACTGTCAATAGATATCTCTATTTTAATCTTTATATGCTGCTGCTGGATTGCTTGTTTTGTTTTTGGATGTGCTCTGTCTCTAGGTATGTCTGAGGACTGGGACTTTGTGAAGTGTAGTCTAGCCTCGTGGGTGAGGCAAAATGAGGGGGTTGAGAGCTGGGGAGGAGAGAAAGAGAGCAAGGTATTTCTAATCTGTTCTTTAAATCCTTATAATTGTAAGAGCCAACGTGACAATAGGCTTCATGGTAATAACTCCTATAAAAACCGGAAATTAAGGTCAAAGTTTTTTTATGTAATTATGTATTATTTTAAATTAAGACAAAAAATATCAAATAAAGTTCAGAACCAAAGTATCAATGACTGAACAGTTATGTTTTTGACCTGGGATGTTAAAGGTCTCAATTACGAATGAAAAAGAAAGTATTCTCTCACCTAACAGGTTTAAACACTTAAATAGTATTTTTACAAGAGACCCACTTATTAAGCAAGGATCAATTTCAGCTGCACAAAGACTGGACTGGCCAAATATTCCATTCCAGCTTTACAAAGAAAACTAGAGGTGTGGGAATTCTTATACATAGAACAATCTCATTTGTAGTATTAGATGCAATATCTGATCCTGGGAGATATGTGATTGTCATGGGTAATTTATTTAACTCTATAGTGATTTTGATAAATATCTACGCACCCAATGCAGATGATAGGGACTTCATCCAAAACATATTTGTATCCTTTCCCAATGTGAACTGTAACCGATCACAACCTATCAGACCTCTGGAGATCTCTAAACCCAAAATCAAGAGCATATTCCTTCTACTCACCAGTGCATCACTGTTACTCAAGAATTTCTACTAAAAATTTCTTGCCTATGATTAAATCTTGTAAGTATGATGCTATGCGACCATGCCCCTTTGATCATGGAGCTTAAATCACTTTGCTCCACATACTCATTTCGCAACTGGCGTCTTAACCCACTTTTATTAGCAGACAAGAACTGTACAGAATTTATATCCAAGCAAATTGATTTTTTTAGAGACAAACATCCTCAGAGGTCTCTGCAGGAATACTCTGGGAAAGTTTGAAGGCTGTCTTAAGAGGACAAATTATCTTTCCCACAAAACATAAATTAGAAATCAAGAATGTTTCAGAGCTAATCTGTGAAATTACCAGAAAAGATCAAGAACATACCAGGTGTCCAAATGAGACACTATAGGAAAAGGCTCTGCATACAGAGCTCAACCTCTTGAATACTAAAGAAACAGAATAACTCATTTTTAAATCAAGACATCAATACTATGAATACGGAGAGAAGGCTAATAAGATCTTAGCTCAACGTATCCACAAGCAGGACGTTTATAATGCAATCCCAGCAATTGCCAACACAGACAGAGACAAAATCATTGACCATTAAAATATAATGCAGTAAATGCACATATTTATAGACTGCTATAAGTCCTTATGTTTTAAAGAAGACAAGACGCAACCTAATGTGTTTCTGGATGCATTACAGATACCACAACTAGATACCTAAAGTGCAGAGGAACTGGATAAACCTCTGAAACTCTCAGAATTGCTAGATGCTGTAAACTCACTTCAGAGTGGGAAAGCAGCAGGCCCTGATGGCTACCTTAACGAATTTTATAAAAAATTCTCAATTAAGTTAGCTCCTCTTTTATTAGCAAAACTTATAGATGCAAGAGACCATAAAATTCTACCTCAAACTTTTTGCCAAGCATTAATTACTGTTTTTCTGAAGCAAAATAAGGACTTATTACAATGTGCATCATTTAGATCAATTTCACTTCTGAATAATATGTTAAGATACTCTCCAAAGTCCTAGCTAGAAGGATTGAGAAAGTGCTTCCTTCGGTCATCTCAGCCCAAACTGTATTTATTAAAGGCAGACACTTAACTTCCAATGTTTGATGCCTATTTAATTATAATATATTCACCCACAAAGTCTAACACCCCAGAGATATTATTATCGTTGGATGCAGAAAAAGCATTTGATATGGTTGAGTGGAACTACTTTATTACTACAATGGAGCAATTTTGGTTTGACTTGAACATCTGGGCATGGATCAAATTACTGTATACCATTCCAAAAGCTTTGGTTTGTATTAACAACATTAATTCAGATTACTTCAAACTAGAATGAAGCATTAAACAAGGATGTCCACTGCTTTTTACAATTGCCATTGAGTCATTGGCAGTTCACTTTCAAAATGCTTATGAGATAAAGGGGATTATCATAGAAATCATAGAAATTATAACAGAAAATTTCACTATTTGCAGATGATATTGTACAATATATATCAGATTCACAAAATATTGTGCCTGCAGTCCTAACAACACTAACAGAATTTCAAAAGATTTCTGGTCTCAGAATTAATTTGAATAAAAGTGTGCTCTTTCCAGTGAACTCTCAAGCACACAGTATTAGATAGGACACCTTCCCTTTTATCATCACAGATTAGTTTAAATACATAGGGGTAAACATCACAATTAAACATTAAGCTCTTTATCAACAAAATTTTGCTGTCTGCAAAAGAATTAACACTGTCAAGGTGAATATTGTTCCAGAGCTTCTTTTTCTATTTGGAAGCATTACAATATACACAAATAAATAATTTTTTTAAGAAGTTAGATTCAATCATAACCTCATTTATTTGGAATTCAAAACATCCATATATCCAAAGGACGACCCTACAAAGACCTAAGACAGAAGGTAGCATGGCTCTACCTAACATTCAGTTTTATTACTGGGTGGCAAATATACAAGTTATAAAAACCTGGACATCTACACAAATAGATGAACATACACAGGCTTGGTACGTAATGGAAATAAAATCTTGCAACACTTCTTCATATTCCTTTCTTTATACCCCGGTAAATACAATTTATCACCAATATACTAATAACCAATTGTGCTTCATCAACTCAGAATATGGAACCAATGTAGGATGTACTTCAAGACAGAGAAGCTTTTATCTGTGCCACCTCTGCACGATAACCACCTTTTTACACCATCTCAAACGTACACAATTTTTAATTTTTGGAAAACATTCGGGATTAAATCACTTAGAGATCGGTACATAGACAATTTCTTCACATCCTACAAACAATTACACTCCAAATTTAACTTTCCGGAAACACATTTCTTTCTCTAACTCCAAATTAGAAACTTTACTAAACAAAACCTGCCCAATTTTCCTCACCTCATACCTATTTCTATTCCGATAAATAATAGTGATCAGTCTTGAGGACTCTGACAGCATTTCTGTAATATACAGAAAAATTTTAAAGTCCCTCCCTTTGAAAGATCCCAGAGTAAAGTGGGAAAAGGATCTTTCACTCAACGTTTCAGAAAAGGAGTGGAAGGTAGCAATGCACAGAATTCACTGTAGCTCCATATGCGCAAAGTATACAATTAGAAAAATCATTGGTGCTGATCTGCCCTCCATTCAGGACCTATACAGATCTCGAGTCAGGAAACGGGCAGAAAACATCATTGCAGACCCATCACACCCTGGTCATAATCTTTTTCAACTACTTCCTTCTGGTAGGCGCTACAGAGCACTGTACGCCAAAACTACCAGACACATGAACAGTTTCTTTCCACAGGCTATCACTTTCATGAACACTTAAGTTAATCTCACAGCATCAGAGATAATATTTGTGCAATAAACCAGTCAATAACTATCATCCATTGTACTGAACTGGTCCCCATGTGTATGTAATTTAACTGCTTCTCTTATTTCATTATTCTATATTCAATAGTTTGTATGTATTCTGATTTTGCACTTTGCACAATTGCACTATAGTCTTCAGTTCACAATTTTCGTACAAAATATGGTCGTAATGGTGATTTAACTTCATCAACTTTTTTGAATAAAATCATCTTTAGTGATGAGGCTCATTTTCATCTTGATTGGTTCGTTAATTGTCAAAATTGTCGCATTTGGGGTTCAGAAAATCCATGAGTGATTGTTGAGAAACAAATGCATCCACAACATGTCACTGTTTGGTGCAGATTTTGGTGCTTGCTATCGCGACATGATAACCCAGCTTTTTGTGCCTAAATTGCAAGATATGGATGTGGACGACATGTGGTTTCAACAAGACGGTGCCACATGCCATACAACCCAAGAAACAATTAAATTACTGCATGAGTCATTTCCTGGTCGTGTAATTTCCCGTTTTGGTGATCAGAAGTGGCCGCCCAGATCATGTTATTTAACGCCGTTGATCTTTTTTTGGGTTTTTTTTTTGAAGTCTAAGGTTTATGCCATCAAGCCCACGACCACCCACGCCTTGAAGGAGGAAATTGAGCAATGTATCAACGAAATTCAGCCACATTTATGCAAAACAGTCATGGAAAATTTCGACAAAAGAGTGCGTATGTGCCAGCAAAGCCATGGAGGCCATTTACCCGATATGCTATTCCATACATAACCCTATACTGTATACAGTAGAATGCAAAAGTTTGGTCAACCTTGTTAATAGTCATTATTTTCCTGTATAAATCGTTGGTTGTTACGATAAAAAATGTCAGTTAAATATATCATATAGGAGACACACACAGTGATATTTGAAAAGTGAAATGAAGTTTACAGTATTGGATTTACAGAAAGTGTGCAATAATTGTTCAAACAAAATCAGGCAGGTGCATAAATTTGGGCACCGTTGTCATTTTATTGATTCCAAAACTTTTAGAACTAATTATTGGAACTCAAATTGGCTTGGTAAGCTCAGTGACCCCTGACCTACATGCACAGGTGAAATGACAAGACAACGACCCGAAACACTGCTCAAAATCCACTAAGGCATTCATGCAGAGGAACAAGTACAACATTCTGGAATGGCCATCTCAGTCCCCAGACCTGAATATAATTGAAAATCTGTGGTGTGAGTTAAAGAGAGCTGTCCATGCTCGGAAGCCATCAAACCTGAATGAACTAGAGATGTTTTGTAAAGAGGAATGATCCAAAATACCTCTCATTGGAACCTACTGGAAGCATTTAGAGGCTGTAATTTGTGCAAAAGGCGGATCTACTAAATATTGATTTCATTTCCTTTTTGTGGTGCCCATATTTATGCACCTGCCTGATTTTGTTTGAACAATTATTGCACACTTTCTGGAAATCCAATAAACTTCATTTCACTTCTCAAATATCACTGTGTGTGTCTCCTATATGATATATTTAACTGACATTTTTTATCGTAACAACCAACAATTTATACAGGAAAATAATGACTATTAACAAGGTTGACCAAACTTTTGCATCCCACTGTACCTTATGAATCAATTAAAACTTTACAATTTTTAATTAAAAACCTGTGTTCTCTATCAAAATTACTTCTTGCATGAATTTTGGGACACCCCATACAAATATATATTTATTTCTTGTTTATGTAGAAATGTTACTTTGTGACAGTTGTATACACAAATACACATGTACAGAGAGCAATGTAAAACCGGAGTCCAATTCCTTGTATGTGTATATATAGATAGATAGATAGATAGATAGATAGATAGATAGATAGATAGATAGATAGATAGATAGATACTTTATTAATACTTGGCCAATAAAGCTGATTCTGATTTTGATTCTGATTATTCAACTTAATATCTTCTATCAAGTACATCTGTCTCATTTAAAATTGTCCAAAATGTTTCCAGGGTAAGATCAAAACTGAGAATGTTGCAATCGAGCTCCTGCCTTACTGGGCCACCTGTTTTGGATGTTTTCCAAATTAACATCATTCTGGACCAAAATCTTTAAATGCCTATCAGGCAGCCTTGGTGTCACAATCTCTCCCAATCAGCTGTGTTTGGTGTTCCTCCAGATAGGCTTAAAGTGGAGAAGAAAAAACAAATTGTAACTGTCTGTATGTATTCGCATGTAGACTTATGTTGCTCAACTGAAAGAATCCTAACCCACCTCTTTTAAGTCAGTGGGTAACTGATGTTATATATTATGTGAAACTGGAAAAAGTGAAATTCTCACTTAAAGGATCTGTGAAAAACTTTTAAAAAATCTGGCAGTATCTAATCAATAACATTTTAGAATAAGCATTTAAATTGAGGAAGTGGATTCTCTTTCCTTATTTATTTTAATTATTTTTATTTATTTACTTATTTTTCGTACTATTAAAGTTTTACTTTGTTGGCCTAGCTCTCTTTCGCATGGGTGGCGGTTGATTTGATGTGAACTTAGTTTTGTAAAATTTGAGTTGCTTGCATTAAATGTTATTTGCTTTTAATAAATTCAATAAAATGCTTGAAAAAAAAAGAAACATAATATATGAATAAATAAATAAAAGTCTGAATTAGCTGCCATGATTTGGAGTGTTCATAATAAATGTAATGGCTTACTTCATGAGGTAGAAGTACATAATAAACAAGAATATTGCTGTCATATGAATATGAAATATTGAAATGGGTGCTTCAATTTCAATATTTAATGTCTAAATATTCTCCATTGTAACAGACATTTGTCATTTTTCACCCACTGATAGAGGTCCATAGAGGGCTAGATCGCTAGTAAAGGATCACAAATCAAATATAACATCATATTCATAATCACTGACCTTGAAATAGTATAAAAAGATACCCCAAACACTTATGTTTGAAATGTGTCATTTTTAACCTTCATGGCTTTTAGAGGGCTAGGATCAAGTATCGAAAATATCACATCTAAGAATAGTGTAAAAGAATACTCTACATGCCTATATTACTGATCTCCATTTTTTTTTTTTTGTTTTGTTGAAAAGGAGTAACATCAACCCATCGTATCAAAGTTAGGGGTTGAACCCCTGGGGTCGATCCCACAACTTCAGGTTCTTCTGATCATTTTTGATGAAGCCACCTATTAGTTTACTCTTTATCATAAGAGCGCAATTTCCTGCACAAAATATGGTCCAAAAATGGCATAAAGAAGTTTTTTTGGGTCTAGAGTGACAAAAATAAGGGGTATCCCCAAAAAGCTTGGTGCCTTGTGTTATGAACACAAAAAGTGAAGACACATGCCCGGGATGAAGGCCTGGCCATAGCATAACAGCAGGCAGAACACTGGACTGGTGCCCTGCCAAGAGCTACTTGTTGCTGCCAGCCTTGCTCCCAGTGCTACCAATTTAGGTTCCAATACTGCTCAAACCTAAATCGGATTAAGCAGATTGAAAAACATAAGGTTATGTTACATTACAGTAGGTCATGTGTAATTTCGACCTTGGCCTTTGTTGTTTATTTCAGGCTTTCTTAAAAGCAGCCACCACAACCATCTCTGTAATCTGTATGGAATGTTATGTGCAGGTCTGCTGCATAGTTCTAATTCTGTTTACAGACTTCATTCCAGGGTCTAACATTTCATCATGGGAAGAGATTAAGAGGGATTGCACTTTTTGTTTGTATGAATACGTTTTTATGGTTCTCAGAATGTCAAGCTATTGATATATTAGACAATAATGCTGTCCAGATTTTTGTAACTATAAACACTCTACTATTTTAATTGACTGTACTTTGTAAATATATTTCAACATATTTTAAGACCAGATATTGTAGCAGAACTACCTGTAACAGGCAGTCGTTATTCACTGCAGTCCACCAATTGCTGAGATGATTCATTGCGTGCATTTCAGTTCTCTTTCACTGCTGGCTGGTCTTTGGAGCATCTCCTTGAATTGACCGTGCTAACAGTCACATGATTACAGCAGATACCTTTGTTTCTCCCTTGATGTCCACCAAGTGTCACCCTCAGTGAACACAAATAAAAATAGGAAGGTGAAAAGAAAGAGAGTAAAAGGAAAGAAAAACAGTAATTACTGCATTTGATGCTTAACGTCAAGTTAAGAATTTTTGTAACATACTTTTCAGTGGACGGCAGCATTACAAGTGAAGGTCTGTCACATTATTTAGTTACTTTACTGCCAAATGTCACAAGGACAGTGGATTAATTAATTCCACTCTAAACATTTTTAAAGAGGTTTAAGATGTGAAACATGGAAGCAGCACATCTGATATTTAGACCTTCTTATCTGCCAAGTAATGGATGCACGGCATCTCTGTTCATCCATCTGTCAGGCTTTCAATAAATGATTTGACTCTTTTTTTTTACTTCTTCAAATGTTGTTCTGCAAGCCAAATAAAAAAGTGTGTGATTCTTATTTTCAGGAGTTGTATTTGCAGTAAGTCACAGGGTGTCACATTCATCGACTGCCTGAGTGCCAGCTTTTAAAAGTATACTGCTGAGATGTTGTTGTTAGGTGTTCACAGTATAATGGCACTATATAGGATAAAGCAGCTTGTGTTTATGATCAAGAAAATCACACTGTTCCTCTCTACTGTTCTGTCATTCACTAGTTATAGAATTATGAACACTGCCAATGGGATCTTCTTGATGAATGGCCTGATAATATGAAACTAAAGAAGAAACCCGGGCTTTTTTGACTTCACCTAATGGACCTGATCATACGTTTTATGGGATTTAATAACATTCATACATTCTCCAACCTGCTGAATCTACTTGAGGATCACAGGGGGTCAGGATTTATACTAGCAGTACTGGGTGCAAGATGAGAAACACCCATGGGCAGGGCACCATCATAGGACACGTGCTCCCACACAAAAAAATGTAGAATGATCAATGAACCTAACTGATACATTTTAGGTGACAAGGAAGGAAAATTGAAGTTCCTTGAGAAACACCTGAACACACATTGGGATAACATGAAAACTACACACAGACAAACAACTAGCCATTGGATTTGCAGGCCAACATGGTCAGAATTGTCAGAATTAGGTCAATTCCAATTTATTCTGATATAGCTGCCCTTGCAGCAAGCAGACTCAAAGTCCTGTACAAATATTCAACTAAACACAACAAATCAACATTTGTAGACATACTGATGAGACTTTGTCATATTCTTGCTCTTAGAAATGGGTGGCTCATATTGCCTTGAAAAGTTGAATTTTTTTTTTTTTTGGTCTAGACTATTCTTCTTGTGCCCTATGGTGTCCTACTTCTTTCTCAAAGGTCATAGAGTACAGAAAAGCAATACAATCAGCAGCAATCTACAATTGTGCAGGATACAGAGTGGTAATGTCTGACCTGGTTTCCATATGAAGGTTAGCAGCCACACAATCACGTTAAGTAAACTCAAATCCCAAAATGCTGGCGGCCACTGGCAGCTTAAATGAGAGCGAGCCTTTATCTGAGCTAATTCTGTCTGGACAGCTAGTGTGATCTCTCAGGCAGAGTTCAGTGTAGCTTGCAATTCATCCCTTGGCTCAGTTGTGGCTTTTTAAATATCTTGATGTAAACCACATCTGTTTTGAATGCTTCTTCTGGTTCTGTCTTGGAATGTCTTTGTGCTATTTTTTGGAATCTAAAGATCGTAAGCCATCCACAAACAGTTATTTGGTCATCAGTAAGAGAAAACAAACCTCAAAAAACCTCATAGAATGGAGTCCCTGTGAAGACTGATATTTACTGCATGACTTCATTGGCCTATTTGCAGTAATGTCAAAATCACTCCTCTGGAATAATAGATACAAAATATGTGTAACTTGATTAAAATGCATAGCTACGCTATAGTATGTCTTAAAAATGATGACGCAACATTCTAACACAGAAAACAAAACCACAAAATGGGCATTAGAGGTACATTTCCATGGTTAAAAGAAAAGGTGTGTTGGGGTAATTGAACTTGGTCTCCTTGTTGGAATTCATTCAGTTAAGCAATCCTAAAAAAAATAGTGTAGGTTGGTGTTATGGTACAGTATCAAGTAGCCAGGCTGTGATATGTCTGAGTTTTAACTTTTTTGCAAATTTTGAAAAAATTGATACATACGTAAATATTGTAAGAAGGAGACAAACAGAGACCATAAAGGTCTGGAGCTGCTAGGTGTTGCCTAAAGCAAAACGAAATCAAAAGAAATGCAAGTGTGTTTTCTCAGACACGTGTCAAAAATAGACTGAAGCCATCATAGCAGTGGAGGCAGTTTTCATGATGACAAGAAGGAAGAGAAGAAGAAAGGCAGAAGCTAGAGGTGATATTATAGGTGGTCTGCCCATCAATCATCCATTCTGCACAAGGAGGAAGAGAAAAGGCATTAAGTGACAGCCCAACCACTGGCTCGGATTTGTTATTACCATTAGACAAGCCCTGAAGTTGCCTCCCATGCACATGTGTCTGACAAAATATACTCCTGTGTCTCTCCATGGCATCTTTATGTGTCTCAGCCTCTCTCGCCTGGCACTTCCTTTGTTGATCGTGTTCTCGTAAGGCCTGCTTCTCAGACTTTGTTATTTTGAAGCACCTTACTTGCCTCCTGTCCGCTTTTTGACTCCCAGCTATTATAGGCAGGTCCCTATTACCCGCTTCGAAAACATCAATTGTGCTTCCTGTCTTTGAGGGAAAGTTGAGTTGCACTTCATTAATATTTAGCAATCCAAAGTTGATCGGTATGTTATTTGCTTCATAGTTAGTTGTTGAAATGCTCCCTTTTAACTACTTTTTTGTAAAAGTAAAAAAAAAAGAAAATGCCATAATCCAGAATTGAACTATGCACCCCTAATGTATTGTATCATCATTCCTATCACTGAGCTACCAAAGCCAAATTGACCAGTCAGATTACTTGTAGGGACCGGACCGACATAAACGCACGCACACACACACACACACACACACACACACACACACACACACAGAGAAGTGTTTTATTATATAGTAGTTATTATGAGAAGAAAATGCAGACATAGGTTCAAAGTTTGGGTCACCTACTCGGTGTGCTCATCTATTTTTTACATTTAAAATAAAAATTATAAAGAACATAAACTGGTGATCACTATAGTAATTTGAGTTGCCTCATGTATCAAGAGTTCCTTCTCGTCTGTGCTCTGGTCTTCAAATGACAGCCAGGGCCTGAATGTAGCTACAATATGAATATACAGAAGGGGCAGGGTGGAAGCTGATCTGTGCGACTTAAGAGACAGTTAGTGACAACACCCCCCTTCTCCATGGGGTGGTATTATTCACCTTGACAGAGCTGTCCCCTAAGTGTGTGTACATGACTATATATATATATATATATATATATATATATATATATATTACATGCATAATGGGAAAATGAAGTTTAGATAAATTCATAAGTATAGATGTGATATTCACATGTTTGTTTTTTTAAATATCTTAACATTCAGCTTTATTATGACACTGCATTGACTGCATTAAGAAAGTTTATTAACAGTTTTTATTTTATTATTATTAATATTATTGGTAGGTTATATATTAGCAGTAGTAGTGGTAGTTGATATATTTTATATTATTATTCTTCATATTAGTAGTAGTAGTATTAAAGTGGTTTTGTTGCTCTTGTTTTGTCACATGTCACAAGTAATAATGTTAGTGATATCAAGTAGCAGCAGCACATTGATACCCTGGACCATTATTATTATTATTATTATTACTGATTAGACCTTCATTTATAAAAGAAGCAAATTAATTGGTATAACATTGCCATTAAATACCATCTATGGGTTGCCCTCCAGATTGCAGCAACCCTTCCAGTTACCAGTTTTTTCAAAGCTTAAGCTCATCAAGACATACTGGAGGTCATCCACTGCACAAGCACAAAGAAGCAGCTTGACTATCATCAGCATCACCTCAGACCTTGCACAGAAGCTGTTGTAGATGACTCATAGATGACTTTGCTTTCAGAAAATGCAGAGGTGTGCTATTGTGATATTCAACATATAAACTGAAGACACCTCTAAATGTTTACTTTTAAGTTTTGATTGTTTAACAAAAAATGTGTATTTGACATTAAAAGTTACAGTTAAGTTTTGTGATGTGTGCATCTTGTCTTATTTATTATTAATTTATATACAGTACAGGCCAAAAGTTTGGACACGCCTCCTCATTCAATGTGTTTTCTTTATTTTCATGACCATTTACAGCACTCCATCACTCTTCTTCTTGGTCAAATAGCCCTTACACAGCCTGGAGGTATGTTTGGGGTCATTGTCCTGTTGAAAAATAAATGATCGTCCAACTAACCTGACTTCTGCACAACACAACTGCTGGTCCCAACCCCATTGATAAAGCAAGAAATTCCACTAAATAACCCTGATAAGGCACACCTGTGAAGTGAAAACCATTTCAGGTGACTACCTGTTGAAGCTCATCGAGAGAATGCCAAGAGTGTGCAAAGCAGTAATCAGAGCAAAGGGTGGCTATTTTGAAGAAACTAGAATATAAAACATATTTTCAGTTATTTCACCTTTTCTTGTTAAGTACATAACTCCACATGTGTTCATTCATAGTTTTGATGCCTTCAGTGAGAATCTACCAATGTAAATGGTCATGAAAATAAAGAAAACACATTGAATGAGGAGGTGTGTCCAAACTTTTGGCCTGTATTGTATTTAATATTCAAATTAAAGCTGTTATAAGAAACACTAATGTAGCAGATTCATAGAGAGGTGGGGTGGTGTTACAGGGGGGCTGTGGACCCCTGGCCTCATGAAGAGATTTCACTTAGGGCCTCAGTTTGGCTAAAGGCATCACTGGTGAGCACACATGAAAAAAAACCTTGCAGCAATATACAGGAAAAAGCAACACAGGAAGGGAAGGCTAAATGAAACAGTGAGGTTGGTTATTCTTAGGCAATTGCTTACCTAAGCTGAGAGTTCTACGGACTAAACACTAGATGGCACTCTTTCAACAAGTTTAGGAGAGTGAGCCTTGGTATTCATCCTAGATCAGGGCTCCTCAATTACATTCTGGAGGGCCACAATTGCTGCAGGTTTTTGCTTTATCCGATTTCTTAATTAGAATCTGCTTATTTACTGCTAAATCAATATGTTTTTGGGGCTTAGTTTTAGTAAACTTGCTTGTAACTGTTGCATTTAGGTTTTAATTGTTGCCTGTGTTCTTAACCAACAAGGTGCCAATGATTAAAGTACCATCTGTGTGCGTGCATTATGAAGTACAGTGTCTGTGTCAATCAAATGTTTTTAAATAAATGAGAAAGAAGGGAAAGATCAAGAAGTACTATCTGTTCCAGACCACAAAAACTGTATAGATAATGTTCTCAGAAACAAAACAAAATCTACAATGTGGTGAAGATTTTCCTTGGAAGAATGGAAGCACCAACAAGCTATATAATTGAATACCAAGGCCTGGCTTCTGCTTGTGAAACTGGTTGGAACAAAAACCTACAGCCATTGTGGCCATCCAGGACTGTAATTGAGGACCCCTGTCACAAAGGCTCAGGGTGTTGTGCTTGACGTGTGTATCCTGCCTACTCTAGTGCTGTAGATTTGGAAACAAGGTAAAATTATGTTAAACTCTGCTATACTGACAGAGCACTAGCATTATAATAACACCCATGACGTGGAATCTAAACTTCCTGCACATTCATGTTTGTTGTATTGTCTATTTTGAAACTCATTTATAAATTAAAGATCTTAACACACATGGTTTGTGAAAGGAAACTGGAGTAAATGGTGAAAACTCATGTTGGCATGAGGTAAAAATAAATCTGGTGGGAACTCAGCTTAAGACTCTGGAGCTGCAAGGCAGCATTACTAACTACTGTGTCTGTGGGGCAAATTTCATTCAGAAAACTAATTATGTGAAAGGACCTGCTGAGTACTAGTGAGCTTGACCATCTTTAATTTTCAGGATCTTATTTAATGTAGCTCATATTGAGCTCCACCTTAGAATGTTTGGAGATTGCCAGTAAGTGAATTATACAGTGCTTCAAATAATACTTTGTATCCAGCTCATTTTATGACAGAAGATGGGACAAGAATCTAGCACTTGCATCAATCTAAAGAAATTCAAAATGTAGTCATCTGATGGAACAATGATAGCAACTGTTTTCTGAGAATTACCCTGCTGGTATACATTGTAGGGGCAAAGGATTATTATGCTGAAACGTCGTATGGCTTTTTCCACTTACATAGCTTCTTTCATGTTATATATAACAGGCTGACCACCACCCCCATAAAACATTAGGGCAATTAAATTTGGAGAAAGGTTGAAATTAAAGGAAAGCTTTATAAAGACTGCAAGCAAAGCCTCCTGGATCATTTCAGGCCAACACTTAAGTACTATCATCTTCTGGTTGTTCCCATCTTCCTTTTCAGGATATTAAAGTAATTGAGCTTATAGTTTCTTAGTAGGCCACCTTAGGACATGGCCTATTTCAGATACCTCTGAGTTTGACATCTTAATCTCATTTCACAGACTCAACAACCTAAATAAAACCCAGCCAGAAGATCATCCATCAGATGTCCATGGTCTGCAGAGTGCGAGCCATTGGATATCTAAGGTATTATTCTTACCAGAAATTAAAAAGAAGCATTATTTTAAACATACTGTAAGGTTTTACTGTCACAGTTCTACACTTTGTGAGATCTGCTTTCTCCAGCTTTTAAAAAGCTGAAAAACCTGTGATCTCATGGGGAGTACTATGGTGGCAAAAAAAGAAGACAGAATGTAGGGATACATAGTGGGAATGCCCATAAAAACAACTTCATCAATTAAAAGCACACCCCTGCCACCTCTCTGAACCTTAATAAGTGGAAAGGTGAAGTGGCTTCAAGCACTTGACCACCATCTAAATACTGAGTGAGTTCCAAGAAAATGTAGCCAGTGAGTGAATTTTGGGACTGTTTGTCTGTAGGTCTAGCTGTAGTCCATGACTAAAGAAGCACAGGTGAGGTCTGCATAGAAATATAAAACTAAACAAAAATAACCATACTCGTTTCTCCTGTCCGATTCTGCAACAGAATATTTCAACTCATGTTGCAGGCTTTGTACAGTTTTGCCCTGTTCTCCAACCAAATTAACTGCTAACCTGCCCAGAGCTCACAGAATCCGACTGTCAATGCAAAAATACAATTAGGGCAAAATAATATTACATTCTCATACCTGCTTGGACCATTATAAGGTTACAGCGGGCAAAAGTCTACCCCAGTAGCACTGGACACAAGGCAGGAACGACACCTGGATGTGTTACCAGTCCATCATAGGGACAATTTAGAGTTACTAATAAACCCAAATCTTCGTATGTTGGAGAAAAAACTCACCGAGATGTGTGAAGAATGTATAAAATCCACACAAATAAAAGAATTGAACCCAGCACAATAGATCTGAGGAGCACCGGCACTAACCACTGCACTATCATACTGTCTTAGGACAAATATAGCTATTGAGAAAGATCAAATAACTGATAATTCTTCTCAAATTAGTCAAGTTCACAGAAACACTTCAGTGTCATTAGTAATAGAGAAAACCAATATACTGCAAGGCTTGTAGTAAATGGTGCACAAAAGTGCTTGTTTATGATATGCATAAGTAATGTACAGTAGTATGACTCTGCAGCTGAAACATTTTAAAATAATTTTAACATGTTTTCCTACTAATTTGATTGAACATTCTTGTATGATGATGGCCTAATGCTCTCCTTTGACAGAATATTGTCAGTATAATTTTGTATTTTTTTTCACAGGGAATATTTAGGGCACATTATTGTTGTGGTTTGATGTATTCTTCATGTTGTTAATATTTTTGCATTTTTAAAAATTACTTATGAATGCTTTGAAATCACTTTAGTATTTTTGTCTGGCGCCTCTTGACCCACTAGGAAAAGAAAACCCCCACATATGATATAAGATCCAACTTGTCTTGATGTCTACTTAGAGTTGTTCCTCTCTATTTCTCTCTGCCTAGACCTGAAAAATCCTAATATTTTAGGCCATTTTTGGAACTTGTTTTGTTCAGGCATTACACCCTTATGATAGAGAATTGCCTGATAAGATACGAGGTGTGAAATTTTCTTTTTTTCATAATATTTGAAGAAATCGAGATTGGTAATATAGGCGTATGGAATATTGTTTTATGCTATTAGATAGATAGATAGAGAGATAGATAGATAGATAGAACTTTATTTGTACCTATGGGGAATTTTGCCTTTTTACAGAGGTTTTTTAAATAAATAAAACTATAAATAGATAAACACAAATACACAGACACACTATATAGTCTGAACACACACCAGAATGACAGAAAAATATTAAAAGACTTGCCACTCACAGTCACGATTAGGCATTATGCAGACATATTGCTGTTGGCGTAAAGGACCCCCAGCAGTGTTTCTTGACACACTTCTGCTGAATAATTTGTTGGCTGAAAGTCCTCACTGTTAGTGTGTCACAGAGAGGATGTGCATCATTGTTCATAATGACACTTAGTTTTATTTTAATTCTCTTCTTCACTATGATCTCCAGGGGGTCCACAGTGTATCCTATAACTGAGCCTGCACTTTTAGTTAACTTGTTGAATCAGTGGGCCTATCTTGATACCCAACCAGCCCACCACACCACAGCATAGAAAATTGCACTGGCCATCACAAAGTTGTAGAAGATATGAAGGCTGCCACTTCCCACAATAAAGGAATGTGGTCCCCTAAGGAAAATGGCCCTGCTCTGCACTATATTATATAGTTCTCCATGTTTTAAGACTAATCTAGTCTTTGAAGTGGACCCCCAAGTACTTGTATGAGCACACCAACTCTACATTCACTCTCTGGACAGTGACCGGACATGAGGCTTTTTGGTGTGGTGAAAGGTATTTTTTGGCTGCTGATTATAAATATGATAATATTTTTGAAATTTGATTCTTTAAAAGTGATCCAAGCTTCCCCCAGATGGTTAAAATGACACATTATAAACATAAGCATGTCGGGTATCGTTTTAGACTATTTCAAGGTCAGTGATTATGAAAATGATGGTATTTTTGATCCTTTAGTAGGGATCAAGTCCTCTATGGACCTCTGTCAAGAGGGTAAAAAGTGACAAATCTGTATCACAGTTGAAAATATTTAGATTTTAAATGTTTTGATTAAAACACCAATTTTAAAATTTCAAATATTTGATGCAATTATTCTTATTTACTATGTACTTTTACCTCATGAAGTAAATTATTGCATTCCTTATGAACAATCCGAAATGGGGCAGCTTCCACTAATTTTTATTGTTCTGTCTGTGATGTCATTAAAGTGCCATTTTTGAATGCACTCTTTCGTGTTTACCTTGTTATTGGTGTAAGCAGGACTTTATGTTAGGAAGTTTTAATGAAGTTTATTAATTTATTTAAAAGAGGAAGAGGGGCAATTGGAACAAAAAGTGTAGAAGGGAAGGAAAGTGTTCTTGGGTAGTGTTGAGTATTCACCATTGTGTTATTAAAAAAAATAAAAATAAAATTGGCAAATAGTCCATAAACTGGGGTGACCATCTCTGTGTGTCTTCCCACACATCGAGGATTCTCTGCTACACTACCAAGTTCACCCGTAAGCCAAGATGAACCAACACTGGATTCTGGTAAGGTGAGAATAGCAGACTCCCTTCACTGCTCTTACAGCACCGCATCCAGAACGTATAGCTCTTACATTGGCAAAGACACTCATTGCTAGTCATGTGTCTGAATACAAGCCTGCATGTTGTTTGTGACTGCAGATGTTATTTAGGAGGGTGCTGTGGTAGTACTCTAATACTACTATACAATGTTTTTTTTCTTATTTGTGGTTTTTATACAAGTGTTTTATTTCTAACCTTAACTTTTACTTGCATTTTCATTTTAAGGAGAATAGGTCTTGTTACTTTCTTATTTTGCTTTTTTACTCGATGCTATGCTGACTGTGCATTGCCACATTCCTGTTCATGCTCTTGCAAGAGTCACAAGTAGTAGTATAAATAGTACTCAGTGTGACAGTGCAGGTTGACTCCTTGCTCCCTCTTCCATAATGGGAGCCTCTTAAACCCGACACCAGCGAAAACATATCAGGATGAGCTGAGCTGATGAGGACAAAACACACCAAGCAAGGAGCTGGTGAAAAGTGCAAGTGTTTTTATTTAAAAAAAACAAAATCAAGTGTTCATAAAGTGCAGTGCTCAAAACTGGCAATAAATAAATAATCCATAAAATGAATGAACAGTGATGGCTAAAATCCAATAAATAAGTAATCCATTAAAACAAGGTTAAAATTCAGGCAAGAGTCTTTAAACTTCTTATCCCCGGTGCTTCCCTTTTTAAACCAACATCTCTCCATCGTATCCTACTTGGACCTTGCAGCACAGAGAGATGTCCTCCGAGAGGCACAGACATCCTTCAAAACTGGCCCGTGTCCCAACAGCCCAATCCACAGCATTCCATGGATTCCACCTGGTGAAAGCACGCCATCCTCCCACTGCTGCCAGTCACACGCTCCACCTGGTGAGAGGATCCTCTTGAGTGTAAGGCTCACTCCTGCTCTTGGCTGCTCAGCAGCAGTGATCCTTGTGCCCCTTCTTGAGAACTGGCCATGTGCTACTCCTGAGGCATCATTCCCGTCCGCCGGCTTCACTCCAAAGCACAGGCTCACCACTGCTCCTGCCTTTCTCTCTGTCCTTTAACCTCTGCTCTCTTTTGTTCCTTTTCTCTCTTCCCTGTCTCTCTTTCTTACACTCCCCTTTATAGGCTGGGGCAGCAGCTGCAGGTGTGTTCGCCTGATTACTGCCCCGGGTTGATAACAAGGCAATCAGACTCCCTGCACGTGCCGGCTAGGCAATGAACAGATGGTTGACCGTCTCACACAAACCCGGAGACGGGGTGTCTGAGGCAGACTGATTATACCTGCTCCCACTCCCCAGCGTAAGCACATTCATTATTTATTTATTAAAATGGCCAGTTTTTCTGAGCTGCGGACCCTCTATACCACACTCTTTTTCCTTTCTGTATACACCTCGCAATATTAATTCGTAGCATTTTAAATCCAAATAGTCCTAGCGTGAGGGTTTTTTGCCTGTTTTGATAGTGATTTTTTTTATTTTGAGTCTTGCCTTTGGTGTTTGTTCTTGCCTTTTCGTTATATCACTTCAACCTTTGCTTGACATTTCTAATTTTTACCTTGGCACATCCCTGACTTTGATTTCAGTGTCTCATCTCATTTTCTGGTTACCCTTTTCTTGCAACTATTGCGGGTATCTTTGAAGTACATTTAACAGCAGTAATACAAGTGACCAAGATTTTGGATAAATAAAATCTAAACACTTCAAAAATCTGTATTAGCTATTTAGAGAAATTATACTTTCACTTTCATATTTTGTCTTGGTAGGGAATGAGACAGAACCATTTAAAATGCAGTTTGGTAATTTAATGCTGGGGTTGTGAAAAGGATGTGCTTGTACAGACATGACAAAAACACAGATAAAATATACAAGAAAATAAGAAAAGTTAATTTTGACACAGCAAAGATTAGTAGAAACAGAGAGGAACAGCAATGAATAGAGTAAGGAATGAAAGTCAAAACAGTCACATTCAGTAAGTGTATGTCATGGAAAAAAGCCCAAAGTCAATGTCAGAATTTACGAGTTGAAGAAATGCTGAAGGGAGAACTAGGCAGTAATTCCACTACTGAAAGAAGAGAATATCCCAAAACTTCTATTTTAGCAATAAACAAAGGGACATTTTGAATTTGTCTCCACACACCCGAACTATGACTCAGGTCTGCAGCAAGGATTATTAATGAACTGTAAACAGTTTATATAACACAGAAAGCCAAATATTAAAAACATTAGGATTGCCTCTCTGTATATGTTTTAAAGTCAAAGTGGCCATTGTGTTATATAAGTGGATAGTTTATACGCCAACCATGTACATAACATGCTTGTGCTATTTAGCTGAGGTACAATGGTACTTGTCAGACAAAAGTATTATATTTTGAGGTTGAGTAGTTGCCTCAATTTCTTGCCTTATACAGAAGTAAATGGATGGTACATTTTCGCCAGACTCATCCTGTTACATGAATATGAGCAGAGGTGGGTAGAGTAGCCAAAAATTGTACTCAAGTAAGAGTAGCATTACTTCAAAATAATATTACTCAAGTAGAAGTAAAAAAGATTGCATAAAAATGAGAACCAAGTATTAGAAATGAACATTTTATTTCCAGTTATTTAATTTGTCCAATTAGTTTTGAGCCCCTGAAATGAAGGGATTGTGTTAAAAAATGCTTTAGTTGCCTCACATTTTTATGCAATCTTTTTGTTCAACCCATTGAATTAAAGCTGAAAGTCTGCACTTCAACTGCATCTGAGTTGTTTCATTTAAAATTCATGGTGGTAATGTACAGAACCAAAATTAGAAAAAAGTTGTCTCTGTCCAAATATTTATGGACCTAACTGTAATAAATTATTTATTTTTTAGAAATTTTGTAATAAGACAGACACAAATATAAAATAATGTGCAAATTCTGCTATTTTTAAATAATAAAATAAAAAAGAGTAAAAATAAATCACATCTTTACAAAATAAAGATGCACAAATAACACAAAGTTCCAAATCTCAGTTTTTCACAACAAAGCTTTTGAAGCCGATACCTACAGTAGGTAACATGTGTGTTTGAACAGAGCAAAGTACTTACAGTGACAAGATATCCTGTACACTGACAGTATAATACTGCATATTCACTTACCCTCCAAATAGCACAGCTAAAGCTACAGAAAATAACATTAGAAGAAGGCAGCTTGCGCACGTACAAGAAGTCTCACTTTACAAAAGGCCAGTCACGGATAGTTGACTGCTCAGCCAATCAGAGCAGGGGCTGTGCATGTTTGGAATATAGCATATACAGTATAATGGAGAAAAAGTAACAATTTGAGTGTTGCCCAATGTAGCGGAGTAAGAGTAGCATTTCTTCTTCATGAATTTAATGTAAGCTTAATAATTAACACTCTTCTGACAAATTTTCTAGCCATGGCTGCATGAATTTTGCTAAAAAAAATGCAAGAATTAAAAGATTTAAAGTGGCACACAAAAAATAGGACAGACAGCAGGAAATGTGTACATCTAGAAAAAGTAGGTGGAAATCAATATATAAAATAGAATGATTGTCTGTCTGTCTGCTCCCTATACAATCCTATACCCTTTGACTAATCTGGATCAAATTTTGCACAGTTGATCTGAAGGACGATACAGACAAGACAGACCACCATGTAACACAATATGCTGCTTCTACCTACTTTAATATAAATAGGTGTATTGTGCACTTTTGCAGGGGGTGTTGCGTAAGGCTTGATTGAGAGTGGAAGTGCAGTGCAACACATTTCACCCCTGCTTTGTCAACTTTAATCATAATTTAAGCACTGTGAACTGTCCACATTGAACTACATCGGCAGAAATAATGACAGTGTTCATGGTTATAACTTAGCAAGGTGTTACAATTCTGCAATCCAATCTGATACAAAATGAACAAATTGTCAATTCATGAGAGCACAGACATTGATACAGAGCCAGTGTGGATGATGGATGGGACAACTAGCAAAAACAACAGGGTCACCATTTAAAAAGCACATGAGCCTTTGCTTTCTTTCCTTAACTCTTTCTACAGACAGGCAAATGTCAAGTAATTCAGCTAATACAAAATAAAAGAAGAATAATGGTGAAAAGTATTGTCAAAATATACCTGAGTTGACATTTGTTAATGTAGTGGAAGGCAATGATTGGGAATATTAGTTTAGCTCAGGTTTTATTTTAAACATGTGAGCATTCATTTAATAGTCATGTTATCTATTTTTATATTGTGAAAGTTCTGTAGCAAACCCAAAAGGAATCTGAACACATTATGTGTTTCTGTGGCAAATATATCTTTGATTTTAATCATAGCATCCTCTCAAAAGTTACAAATTTAGGTTTTTTTTTAGGAATGTCAGGTTTGTTTAGTTTTTATTTATTTTTGTGTTTTTATTATTTATTAGTTTTTTAATTGTTTTTAACATTATTTTGATGATGTCATCAAGTTACCATTTTTTGGCTTTGTTTTTTCTAAGTGTATCAGAGTTGTTATGAATTCTTTGCACTTTTGTAATTATTTTCTTTGACTTATTACATTTTTTCTTTCAGTGCTGGTATTGTTTCTCTTGTGATTAGATTAGTTGTGTGGTTTAATTTTGCTAATGGCTTTTAATTATAATTGACAGACATACTTTTGTGTTATTGTGACCCCTTTTTGCATTTTGATCACTATTTCTATGATTATGCGCCTAGAAATCATGGTGTGTGACATCATAAGTGCAACTTTATTTAAGTGAACATTATGCCTTAGAATGTATCCAAGATTGTGGATCAAAAATTCAAAATGAGCTTATGCAATGCACAGTTTAGCGTAAATGTACCTGTATCTAGCAATGATCTTTCCACTTCAGGTTTGTTTGGTGTTTTAGGAATTTGACGTTTGGCATTTCAAAGATTTCATAAAATGACTTCATTGCATTGTTTGACCATAATTACTTTTAGCATTAAGAGTTTTGGTGCACTTCAAGACCTCTTTATAATGATCATACTCCTAAAATTTCATAAGCTTATTCATCTGCTAGTCCATTCTAATTGTGAACATTTTAATTGCTGTTATTCGTAACTTGGCAGAGCAGTCTTATGTGATTGTTTTATATGGCCATTATCTGTCTGACCACTACTAGGTGCATGATAAACATCCCATACACAGGCTATTTGTCTAAACTCTACATTACATTAAGATTTGAGGATTGTTATATATAACTGGTGCCCAATTTGTGTGTCACTACAGGGCAGGATATGTCATGTCCTTTATATGGAGTACAAACACAAAAATCACCTTAGCTAGTTGAGCCAAAGAGCACTCCTTCAGCTCTTCTGCTTTTAGAGTGCATGTGCTCTTTTTGCAACACACTCACTTCACCTGAGCACAGTTACAAGGATAAAATGACACCGAGGGAAAAAATGTACTTGTATTGTCATGTGCCAATAGCAACATTAATGTAAATGATGATGAAGTCTTGTAGGATGTGGCTGTGGGTAATAAGCATTGATTTGTAAT
Source organism: Polypterus senegalus (assembly GCF_016835505.1). Classification (NCBI taxonomy): domain Eukaryota; kingdom Metazoa; phylum Chordata; class Cladistia; order Polypteriformes; family Polypteridae; genus Polypterus; species Polypterus senegalus. The sequence goes on from NC_053168.1 coordinate 90,006,340, forward strand.
GGCACACATTTTAATTAAAACAAATATCCATACAATCAAGTCAGACTTAACAAAATCAAATTTCAACCCCCACACAAAGAAAGAGAGAGCAGCCAGTCAGCAAAGCAAATCTTTGAAGCAGCAAGGAAGGAAGAGTATCTTTTAATCTGATAAAGAAGCTTATTCTAAAATGTGATTGATTAAATCCTGCTATATTTTTAAAAGTTTTGAAACATTCCTCTGAGTGAAAATTTGATTTTTTTCAGATTTCAAAAAGACATCATAGACTGACTTAAAAGCAGGGCTGGACTGAGAAGCTTTTTCAGGCCAGGAATCCCAAGTCTCACCCAGGCCACACAATATACATCAGTTTTCTTGTACAGGGACAGACTCAAAAAACCAACAAACACCATTCTGTCTTGGAATTTTTTATGAATGACGAGACAGTAGATTCAGCTTTTACACATACATTTCACTCTTAAATATTAGTCTCAAGACAGCCTCTGATAAAGTGTGGAACAACACTTCATAAGTGTAAACACTTTATAAATAAATAAACCCTGTAGTTCAATAACGTGTATAGAAAAACAAATGTGCAAAAAGCACTGAACCACAAAGAGTAGTTGTGAGTGAAATCTTCCTCAAAGTTTGAAGCGTTGGTCAAAAAAGACCACTTTGAATTTTTTCACTAGACAAAAGACTCAAAAAATATCTCAGTGACACAGAATCCTGCTAAGAATTTGTTAAAGAATGTACTTAGTAAACAAAAAACTATGAAACATTTCATGTAGCCTATTCAGTCACTCTCTTTCATTATATCGCTAATGTTTAACTGTCAGAAAGCAAGGGACGCACTTTGAAAATATTAAAATAAAGCAAAAACAAGACACGTTCATTAACAAACTTATCATAAAATAAAGAACAACAGGTACATTTAAAAGCACACATCATTCCACTCATATATGTGTTTCATTAATAAAAAAATAAAATAAAACATTTTGTGTAGCCTATTCACAAGGAAAAGAAAATGTTAAAAATGTGACCATACTCTACACTTCATTAAAATTTGAAACAAAAATAAAACTAAATAAATACACAGTAACATATAACAAAACCCATACAACAACCAAATATAATTCAAAATATATTAGAAACTTTTAACCAATCTTCATATATAACTTTATTCACAAAAGCACCAGACGTACGGATCTCTCATCATTGCACTCCTGTTTAGCTGTCAGGGTGCGAGACGAAGGCAAAGTCAAAACTTGACTTGAGCAAAAACAAGAAACCATCCAACCAGAAACGAAACCCTCCAACATTAAACCTACAGGATTTGTGCCCACTACAGAGCAATAACGCCTGCTCGTTTTCCAGTATAATAACATTATATAATTTCACCATTAGTTTATTTCACTGGTTGCTCTGAATGTCAGGCCAGGACAGGCAGCAGGCCACCAGGAAAGCTCCCGCTGATTGTAGACGTCAGTCCGGCATTGCTTAAAAGAGATGGGCTGGGATTCTTCCAAATGAGCAAGATCAGTCTAAGTCAGGGGTGGGCAATTATTTTTCCAAAGGGACCACATGAGAAATTGGAATGGTTTTAGAGGGCCGGAATATATAATATACTTAATATATACTTCATACCTATAATATTCTTAATTAATTTCCAATATATGTATGATATCCCACTCTAAGAAACAAATGAAACATTACATTGAGAAAACATGGAAGATATATAAAGTTCTATTTAATGAACAATCACAAAAACAGTTTAGAAAATTTCTACTTTTGCAATGTTTAAGAAAACTAGCATCATAACGTAAAATAGCAGCATCAACTTACATTGATAAAGCACAGTAAACCAAACAGTCAAACAAGTGTGGAGCACAGAATTATTGCACTATTTAAGAAACATTTATAAAAACAATTTAGAAAATGTGCATTTTTTGCAGCATTTGAAAAAATAGCATCATAACTTTAACTAATTTTCAAAGACCAACATCACATTAATTTACCTTAGTTCTTTTGGTGTTCAGTGAGAGAAATCTAGCCTGTTTTGGGCTTGAACAAGTGCACTGAAGTCAGGTTAAATATCTGAGGTGGATATGTGAAGGACAGCACACAAGTGATCATCGCTGAGAGAGGATCTATATCTGGATTTGTTAAACTTCATAACTGAGAATGTTTGTTCACAGAGAACCAACATCCTCTGTGCATGTCTCCTCAAGTGTGGGACGATTTCCTCTTTGAGAGAAGAATAAAACTCCACGTGTGATACTGACTTAAAATGCTCGGCCAGTAGATTATCAGACTGCAGATCAATGAGTTCAAGCTGGACATCACTGGGTGCATTATCCACACTACAGTATAAGTAAAGGGAGAAGAAATCATGTGCATTTCACCCTTGACTGTTTTGAAGTCTTCAAATCTTCTTGAAAACTCACCATGCAGTGCAGATCTGCAATCCAGTGTGTATCAGAGAGCACTGGAATGTCCTTGTCTTTCTTTTAACAAAACTGAATCTCTGTTCTCGGGTCCCATATTCTTTTAAGCACCTTGCCAAGGCTGAGCCATCTCACAGCTGTCTGGTAGCCTATGTCACTATGTTCACTTTCATGCTCCTCTAACAGTGAAACAAACTGTCTGTGATTCAGTGCTCTTGCCCTGATGAAATTAACTATTTTAGTTACAACATCAACAACATGGCTCATTTTTAGCACTGACTTGTACAACATCTCCTGATGAATGATATAATGCAAAAATATCAATTTCTTGGTTAATTTCAGTCACTTTATCTTGCATCCCCCTCAAAAGTCCAACATTTTTCCCCGTCAGATTTGGACAGCCATTGGTTGTAACACCTACCAGTTTGTCCCATTTTAGTCCCAGCGTGTCCATGGGTGCATTTACCCCAGAACAAATCACTCCCCATTGTAGTCCCATTCATTGGCCACATAGCTGCCATCTCCTCCGTCATCTCAAAGTCTTTCGTTAATCCATATACAAAGATAAGTAACTGGGTTGTATCACGGATGTCACGGCTCTCGTCCAGAGCCAAGGAAAACAAGACAAAATTGTCCGTTTTCTTTTGCAGTTGAAGCGCCAAATTCCACGTGATGTTCTCGACCCGCCTTGTTACCGTGTGCCTCGAGAAAGACACATTTGCAAACGTGACTTTTTTCTCAGGGCATATTAGCGCTGAAGACTCCAACAGTCGTTGATAAACTCCCCATCAGAGAATGGCTTACTGTATATTGCAGTTTTATGGGATATTACAAAGCTGGTCATGATTGCTGCATCCCTGGATGAGTGGAGCTTTGTAAAAAATCCTTGTTGCTTTTGCAGTTTAGCCGCCTAGCAACTCTTCCGATGCTCGTACCTGCTCTGCATCAGTGACATTCTTGTATTTTTCTCCGTGTTTACTCTTGTAATGGCGATTCAAATTGTATTCCTTAAACACCACTATATGCTCTCCACACACTAAGCACACAGCTTTACCTTTGATTTCAGCAAATATTTAGAACTTGTTAAAAACTCTACATTCTACGTCAATTTTTCTTTTTTTAACGTTGGCTGACATATTTAAGGGCTAAGAGCTAATTTCTTGGAGGCTTTTCAACACATTCGCTGATGCGCATAAGCACACTGATAATTAAGAAAAACAATGGTGGCCTTCAAAATAAAAGCTGTGTAATTGTATTTCGTGCACCTATCACAAAGTAATAGATGTTGATACACTTTTACTACGACCTCACGCGGGCCAGTCAAAGGTAGTCAGCGGGCCGGGTGTAAAATGCCCAGTGGCCTCGGGCCTCGTGTATAAACGGTGCGTACACACAGAAATGTCGCGTAAGAACTTTTCCACGTTCAAATTGCGATGTATAAAATCTGCACTTGCCGTAAATCCACGCACTTTTCCACGGTACCTCATACCTTGTCGTACGCATGTTCTCCGCTTGGTTTTGCAGACTGGCGGCACCCAGCGTCAAAGCAATGCTACTGTTCCTGTGTGGTTACTCATTATTTTCCTGACGCAGCTTTATAAATACACTGAAACTAACCGCATATTGTTTATTAGTGTAATGCATCTGATTGTAATGAACTTGTAACAATATAATGGTCCAAATACCATAACTGCTTTAGCGTTGTTACTCTCACTTCTTCTTCTTCTTCTTTCAGCTCCTCCCGTTAGGAGTTGCCACAGCGGATCATCTTTTTCCATATTACTCTCATATTACTCTCACTGCACCACTCGGAGTATTTATATCACTGTATCTGAGTGTGAATCACAGCAGCAGCTGATCGGAAAGAGAATTATCGGTATACAGCTTCAAGCACACGCTACCTCAGCCACGACAAAACGTTTCAACGTTCAAACGCACTTAATCAATTGCTCCTTGTAGAACTGTTTGTACTTATAAGTACAATTACCCCACTGTAAACTTGCACTACAGTTATAATATTGCATAACCTGAGCCACTTTATAAAGCGCGTATTTATATATGATGATGATATTTTTAAGATGAAATGCAGCAAAATATCCATCCATCCATCCATTTTCTAACCCGCTGAATCCAAATAGGGTCACGGGGGTCTGCTGGAGCCAATCCCAGCCAACACAGGGTACAAGGCAGGAACCAATCCTGGGCAGGATGCCAACCCACCGCAGGACACACACAAACACACCCACACACCAAGCACACACTAGGGCCAATGTAGAATCGCCAATCCACCTAACCTGCATGTCTTTGGATTGTGGGAGAAAACCGGAGAGCCCGGAGGAAACCCACGCAGACACGGGGAGAACATGCAAACTCCACGCAGGGAGGACTCAGGAAGTGAACCCAAGTCTCCTAACTGCGAGGCAGCAGCGCTACCACTGCGCCACCGTGCCGCCTGCAGCAAAATATGTTTATTATATTATACAGATAAAACTTTAACTTAATTTAAATAATCTATATTCTTCACTGGGTCTGCGTGAAGGATAGAATAATTAAACATGTACTACGAAGATATTTCAATGTTCCTTAAACGTTTTGAAGAATCAGCACTCTAAGCTTACAGATGGCTTAACGACTATTACAGAGCTGATTGTGTGGCGATCGATTACTTGGAGAAAGAAAAGCAAGGACTGCAGGGGCAGCTACGCCAATAAATATTGAATATAAAACAGAAAGAGAAAATAACAACACAGCTAAAAACGCAGCGACAAATTTCGGCAAAACTTAAATGCTTGTGTCATGAGCACGAGGCGGCTATGCAGTGTCCGCAACGTACGTACCATATTGACATTGGCGGGTGAAGGGGCCACCGATTCTTCCTCTGCCAAGGGCCGCCACAAGCCTTGAGCCGCCCATGAGTACTGCTGCAATAAATTATTTCATCGAAGGTCGCACACAATCACTGCGCCGTGAAACCCATGTTTAATAACGTGCTTTAACTCCTATCATCATGAAAATGATATCACGTATACATCTCAGTATTTTAGTTATTCAGAGAGCTGTAATATCACGAATGTAATGGATTCCGTATTCAGTTGGAGGAAGAAAGCCGGTTTAAGAAGCAAGTAGTGATTCACACACATAGAGCACATAGAAGATCACATACAAAACAAAGCATTTAACGTGCTACTTTAATTACGATGTGATTTGAGAAACTAGTTAATTAAACGATTTTAAGATGAAGTTTATGATGTTCTACTTTAATGACAAAATAAACTACAGGATTAAAGTGGAAATTTCGACATTGAAGTTGACATTTCATGCTTTTTCCCCACTGTGTGCCTTTTTTTTCTCTGTACCCTAATAAGCTTTCATATGTCACTCAGACAGTGGGCTACAACTCTTCTTTTCACGGCGACTTTGATATGTGACTTCTTTTTTATTTCTGGCACTGTGTGACTTTGTGAACGTGAGCTTTCAAGTTTCTCCAACACGCTATGTCACTCGATCAACTTCCTTTTGTTGATTATACCACGGTTTAATTAAACAGATAGTACGTTTTTCCTTTGCCTCCACTTTTTCGCTGAAATTCTTATATTTTCCCCCGTGCTTTTCCCATTGTCTTTTTACAGACAGAGGCCCCTCATGTAGAATTCGCACTATAACATGGCGTAAGCACAAAAGCCAAAATGTGCTTATGCACAGAAAAATCCAGATGCAGGAATCTGTGCGTACTCCAACTTCCACGTTCTTCCGCTACATAAATCCCGGTCAGCAGGAAAAGTAAAGCTCGTGCACGCGCTTTATGTAACGACCCAACTCCTCTTAGAATTACGCCTCTTTGAATATGCAAATCAATATAAATAGCCCTTAAGCTCAGCCTTCTATGAAAAGCCTTCTGTGCTGCACATCATCTTAAAAATGATACCGTCATCATACAGTATGTAAATACGCACTTAATAAAGTGGCTCAGATTGTGCAATATTATAACTGTAGTGCAAGTTTACAGTGAGGTAATTGTACTTATAAGTACAGATAGTTCTACAAGGAGCAATTGATTGAGTGCGTTTAAACTTCTTGGGATGAAACTGTTTCTGAACCATGAGGTCTGTACAGTAAAGGCTTTGAAACATTTTGCCGTGGCTGAGGTAGCATGTTCTTCAAGCTGTATACCGATAATTCTCTTTCCGATCAGCTGCTGCTGTGATTCACACTCAGATACAGTGATATAAATACTCCGAGTGGTGCAGTGAGAGTAATATGGAAAAAGATGATACGCTGTGGCAGCTCCTAACGGGAGCAGCTGAAAGAAGAAGAAGGTGCAGTGAGAGTAACAACGCTAAAGCAGTTATGGTATTTGGAATACTATGGCTGTTTCCTGGACTATTATATTGTTACAAGTTAATTACAATCAGATGCATTACACTAATAAACAATATGCGGTTAATTTCAGTGTATTTATAAAGCCGCGTGAGGAAAAGAAAGGATAACCACACAGGAACAGTAGCACTGCTTTGACGCTGGGTGCCGCCAGTCTGCAAAACCGAGCGGAGAACTTGTGTACGACAGGGTATGAGGTACCGTGGAAAAGTGCGTGGCTTTACGCCACGTTTAGGTTTTATACATTGAGATTTGAACGTGGAAACGTTCTTACGCAACATTTCTGTGCATATGAACCATTTATACATGAGGCCCCAGGTCTTTATGGCCTGAATATTTGCCGCCTATCAATAAAATTGAAAGTTAGGAAATCCCATGCCCCCCTTCTTCTTTAGGTCACCCTTAAGATTTTTGGATTTTTAGAATTCCAAATAAATTAGGTTATGATTGAATCTAATTTCTTAAAAAATGATTTGTTAATGTATATGGGGATGGTTTGAGAATCTTGGGAAGGATGTTCACCTTAACAGTGCTGATTCTCCCTGCTATTGTGAGATGGAGGGTGGACCATCTATTCATATCTTATTTACTTTTTTCCATGCAGACAGCAAATTTTGTTGAAAATAAGCTCTATATTTACTTGGGATATATACCTTTAGATATTTAAACTGATCTGCAAGGTAAATGGGAAGGTGTGCGGTCTAGTATTGTGTGCTAGAGAGTTCATTGGAAAAAACACACTTTATTCAAATTAATTTTGGTTTCAGATATCATCGGAAAATCTGCTAGTGCTTTTAGGACTGCTGCCATGGAATTTTGTGGGTCATATGTAATATACACAGTACCATATCATCTGCATATAGTGATATTTTCTATTCAATTCCTTTTCTGAAAACCCCCTTTATCTCTGAAGCATTTCAAAAGTAAATAGCCAGTGGCTCAGTGGTGATTGCAAAGAGCAGTGATGATAGGGGACATCTTGTACCACATTCTAGTTTAAAGCAGTCCAAAATAATGTTGTTAATATGGACTGAGGCTTCTGGACTAATATAGAGTAGTTTGATCTATGCACATATGTTTGGGTCGAACCCAAATTTGTGAAATATAGTGAATGGGTAGTTCCTTTCAACCATGTCAAATACATTTTCTGCATCCAAACAAGCGTCTGCCTTTAATAAATGCAGTTTGGTCTTCAGATATTACAGTAAGAAGCATTTTCTCAATCCTTTTGCTAGAACTTTAAAGTGTATCTTAACATCATTATTCAGAAGTGATATTAGTCTGTATGATGCACATTGTAGTAAGTCCTTATTTTTCACTAAGCACTAAGAGTATCTAGCTGTGGTGCCTGTAATGAGTCAAAGAACATGCCATTTTGTATAATAGGAGACCATGAAGACACTCTCCATAAGGGAAATTTTATGAATGTTTTTTTTTATTTTAATTAGGGCAAATTACAAAACAACCCCACCAACTTCAAAGTATATATCAAAAACTGAGAGGAAGAATCACATTTTTTATTTTGTTTTTATTTTGCATGGGTAAGGAATTAAAACTATGGATTGAGTAAGATCCTTGGAACAAATCTAATGAATGAGATTTTACTTTGTTATGTTTAATATATTTCCTTGGTTCTTTCCTCCTGTATCATCCTGCTGAGTTTTGTGAGTATTCTGTTTTTTCTGAGACCTTGGCTTTTTGCCCCTTGTCTGTACAGCTAATAGTCTGACTTAATGTGGACACATTTCCACCATCTCTGTCCCTCATCTAAAAATACAACTAATACTGGCTAGTGGGCTAGTGACTAGAGGGTGGGGCATCAGCTGTGGTGAAAACTGTCACCCTCAGGTACTATTTAAGCAAACATTTGAATTATTTGTGGAATGGGCCCTACACATTGAAAGTACATCACTTTTAACAGTTGCATTTCGTGATTGTTTGAAAGTCCTGTGATTAAATCACTTCTCAAAATGCCAGCACTAGATAATACTGTTTAACTAATTTTAGACCTATTTCAAACCGCCCTTTTTAAGCAAAATGTTAGAGAAGGTAGTTTCTATCTTCAGATTACAGAATTTCTCTGTAGTAATAATATATTTGAAAATTCCAATCAGGGTTTAAGACACATTATAGCACCAAGACTCCATTGCTGAATGTAGATAATGATCTGAGGCTCAACATAGATTCAAATAAGGTAATCATTTTAATTTTCTTAGCTCTTAAGTGCTGCTATTGACATGATTGATTTTTCCATCATGTTACACCACTGTGAATCAATAGGGTTCTCTGGTACTGTCTTAAGCTGGTTCATGACATATATGGCAGGGAGAAGCTTTCATGTTAAACTAGGTGAATTGTGATCATCATCATTATCATTAACAGCTGACTGTGGAATGGCATAAGGCAGTATAATGTCCACTGCTTTTCTCTTATTGTATGATTAATCTTGGAAAAATGTTTAGAAAATATCCTGTAGATCTTCATTGTTATGCTGACAATACATTGTTGTAAGTACCACAAAAACCTGATGATCTTCATATAACACTTTTATGTTTATCTGCTATACATGAGTAGATGTGGGGTAAATTTTTAAAAGTCAATTAAGAAATGACAGAGATGATTAATATAGGCCCCTGGAAATGAGGAAGACGGTGAAATCAAGGCTTGGTACTCTATTAACTTAAAAATATCTGTGATCTGAATTTTAAAACTCACATTCAATATATTTCTAAGAAAATGTTTTCATTTGAGGAGCATTGCTAAAGTGAGACACCCTTTTATGACAAGATGCTAAGAAGCTTACACATGTTTTTATTATAAGTTGTCTTGATTACTACAATTCTCTTTTTACTGGCCTACCAAAACGCACCATTAACAAATTACAGATTGCTCAAAATGCTGCAGTTAGAACATTTACAAAAGCAAAAACAAAGTAAATCATATGACATCAATTTTTGAGTGAACTTCATTGACTACCTGTATCTTTTAGAACAGATATTAAAATACTTTTACTCAATTACAAAGCACTTAACGGCCTAGCACCTTTGTACATCACTAGTCCTTTATATATTTATATTCCCCATTGTTCTCTAAGATCCCTTATTTCTAAAGTTCTCCACATACTCAGAGTTACCAAGAAATACAAAGGGGAGGCAGTATTTAGTGATTATTCACCAAAACTATGAACTGCACTCAGTGCCATTGCTAGGTTATGTTGCACCCTAGATTAATGCCAGCTGACAGTTCGGTAGCTAACCCATGCGGCTGAGCCCTTATGATCTGTGCCATAGGTGAACGCCTATTTCGACTTAATGGTGGCACTGACCCTGACTACACCGCTAGAAGTAATTAGAGAAGCTGAATCATTTTCTTGTTAAAAAACTTATTTTTATGCATTTATTTTTGGGGGGCCCCATTATTTTAGTTTCTGTTTTTATACAAATGTCTTTTAACAACACCTCTAACTGCATACTGTAAATGCTAACTGTTTTCCTTTTTTTCCATTTTATTCTAAATGTTAAGCACTTTGAGCTGCATTTCATATATGAAAGGTGCTATATAAAGTGTGATTGATTAATTGATTGCTTGCTTGCTTGCTTGACTGATTATGTCTCTGGTATCTCTTGCATGGGTCTTTGCAGAGGTCTTTGTGACAATAGTACTGGTAACACACATGCTGCGATACAGAATGAGTGATGGTTATCATGAATGTTACAGACCCCCTTTGCACAATTCAGCTTTTTACTCATAGTTAAAAATACATGGAGGGTGAGAACAATTTATTTAGTCTTTTTTGAGCTTTGTTTCTTACTTATCCATCTTTATTTCTTCCTTCTAGCGATTTTGATTACTTTCCTTGGTTATCTATTTTCTTGCTTATATTGATAACATTTGGTGACACTTGTGTCAGTGAACATGAACTGGTTGGAATTCCTAGGTTTACTGGCATTCAGTCAGTCTTTTTAGAGAACTGCAATGTATTATTACAAATCACTCAGTCAGCTTTATTTAATGTGTAACAATATAACTGTTACCGTGAGGAACCTCATTTTAGCAAGCAGCATTACAAAACAAGTTGGCACGGTGGCAGTAGTTCAGGCTCACAGACCCATGTCCATGTGTAGTTTTTCATGTTCTTCCTTTGTCTGCATGTTTTTCCTGATGTGCCCTTTTCTCTAAATTAACCCAAATGTAAATGTGAGTGTGGGTGTTTGTGGAAGAAGTCATGTCCAAGGTTGATTTCTGGCTTGATCCCTGTGCTGATGGAAGTGGTTCCAGTTCCCCTGCCACCCTGAGTTGGATAAATTGGGTCTAGTATTGATATATATGTCATGTCTCCTTGTTTCAGTGAGTGGGTTAGTACAAGTTCATTCTTTCAGTTAATCTCCCATTTCATGTGCCTAGGAAACAAAGACAAGCTTTATTTCAAATGTGTTCATCTATTGACTACTATCTGTCACGGAAAATAAGTGAATGTCCAGTGTTTAAATGGGTGCAAGTGTAAATGAATGCACAACCATGCACTTTGCTCTTCTTTGTTAATATGAAGAATAAAACACACCACCAATTAAAGCTGTCAAGGATCTGCCTTTTTGAAGTGTTGACCTTATTGCCTGCTTGCCTCTCAAACCAGCAACTGCAGCTTTATTGAGAACATGGTAATGTATTCTTAGGCTTTCACTTTTTTTTTTTTTTTGCAACATCTTTTAAACAATAAAGCCATCTTTTTAAGAATAATTGCCTGGGCTGCTTCTTAATGTCCACAAGAATCGATGCTGCATTCCTCCACCCATCTGGAAACTGTCGCCTGTTCAAATGCAGACGCTCTCCGTGTTCTGTTTGCTGAAGGCTTTTAGATTTGCTGTCATGTGAAGGAGGATATACTGTGATGGTGTAAAAAAACTTTCATTCAAAATGCGTTGACTGATGTGCTGCAAAAAATGGTGCTGTCCAGGACTGGCTCCTGCCTTTTGTCAAATGCTTCTGAGTATGTGCCCATCCCCATGAACCTGAATTGAATGAAATGGTTTTAATAGACAAATCAATATATTAATTGTTGCCCTGTCTAGGGTTGATTCTTGATATGACTTGCACCAGAGTAGCTTTTTGTTTCTTCCTTATCAAAAGTCTAAGTTTATATTAAGTCCATAGAGCATATGAATGGATGAATTGCCATAACAATGGCTGGGATTGCAATGTGCTGGTTAATGCTGTTGTTTCTCAGCTTCAAAATCCTGGCTTCAATCGAATGTCTGTGTGGAGTTTATACATTCTCTTCATATCCACATGCCTTTTTCCTCATTCTGCAGTTTCCTCCAACATCTGAAAGACATGTAAGTTAGGTTTTCTGGTGTCTGTATATCCTGGAATGATCAGTTTTCCTGTCCAGTAGCAATTTCTGTCTTGCACTTAGTGCTCCTGAGGTTTCCATATCAATGTTGCAATTAGATATTGTTATTTTCAGCAATGAGGATGGATGACCATATGAATAACTGTGGCAATAACGGGTTCCAAATAAATCTCTTTGCTGTTGTGAATTTTGTTTTAGCGACTTGAATTAGATATGCAATAGACATATATTAACTGGGCAATATGTTTATTACAATGACAAGTTGCATGATAGATAATGCAGGTTGCTAGGGAAAATATCCACTTGCAAAATAGGAGGCAATGTCCCATTTTTCAAAATGTTCTTGTTTAAAGCAAAAAACACAGAGGCTTTGCAGGAGATGACAGGAAGAAAACAGGACATGACTGAAGTCTGGAAGTAGCTTTTGCTTTGAAGGTCACAGGGTGATGTGTGGAAGCTCAGCGAATACCAGGATTTCTACACTATTCCCCTAATATTATGGGCATTGGAAGCAAGGAAGAAACTAGTGGTGAGCGAAAACTGTAGAAACTGAATTCACACAGAAACTCTGTGGTTCACTTTGCACAAGGAGAAAGGTATTTATTTCTGCCAGGAAGCATTTACATTAATTTATTTCATATGCATTTGCCTGCCAGTTAGTAAATAATCTCTAGTGAAAGAGTAAAAATCACTGAACTTATTTCCTGTCACATGTAGACATTTTGTTGATCCACTAGGCAAGTTCTGGTAGTGCAATCCCAACACTACCAAGTATGATGACAATCTTTGTAATCACAATCTTAAGACAGAAAAGAAACATGAAGCTTCACAGAGGGTGCATAGCCTCAACATCTTTTGCAGAAATCAAGAAACAGAACAGGGTGGTTCTAGAATATGGTGCTTGTAGGGAAAGGCTTGGAGAAAACACAGTATTGTGTGTGATAGTACCTTTCAAGGTGTTTGGCATGAAAAATATACCGCATGGCACATTTTTTAAAAATACACTGCACTCCACCACAGTGATACGAATCAGAGGTATAAAAAGAATTGGTTTTCTTGGTGTACGGCCAACTTTATGCTTTACACAACTGCAGAAAAGAACACAAGTAAACATATGAGTGTGAGTACATCAAGGAGCAGTATTCCTTGTTTTAAACACCAAAACCTTAACAATCCAAAAAAAAAAAAAAAACTCTTTTTGCTGAGTTTGGTGTTTTGCAATTGTGAAATCTCAGATATTTTCATGAAGCTGTATGCAAATCCACGTGAGACCCTGTATAGTGGGAACTGGCACCATGCTACACTTTGGACGCTTGTAGTTCATGGACCGAACATATCATCTTTTAGAGCAGAGACCCAGACACAAATTTACAAAAGTGAAGATAAACAAATGTTCTTTATTTACAGCTACTCCAAACAAAAAGGTACGAATACCAAGTTCCCAAATCAAAGTAATGTGGTGTCATTAAATAAAACCCAGTCCTAATGACACACACACACCAAAAATAATAAAAATAACAAACAACAAATATTTACAAAAAATACAGTCCTTTCCTTTCCTCCTGTGCCAACCCAAAATCAGAAAAGAAAAAGAAATAATTATAAACTCTAATTTGAAGATACTGCTTACACAAAAAGAACTTGATCTTATTCCTCCTTCCTTAAAAGCAATAATCAGAGAGAAAGAAAAAAAAAACTAAATACAAAAACAAATGTCCTTCCTATTCCTTTTTTTGTAATCAGGAAAAAAAATCAAAAACCTAATTGCATTAAAAAAATATGTTATATATATATATTGTGGTCCCCGGCTGACGCCCAGGAGGAGGAGAGGAGAGCTTGTGCCTCCTCCAGACCGCGAGGGGGCGTCCGTCCTGGTTATATTGGGGACCATGGGTACAGGGCTTGGAAGCCCAGCCCTGTAGGGACCCGTGGTCACCGCCAGGCGGCGCACCGATGCCGGTTTACCCTGTGTGGTCTTTGGCCGGGGATGGAGCCCGGCCGGGACGCCTTGGAAGACTGGAGAAGGGCATGTGCCTCCTCCAGACCGAGAGAGGGCATCCGTCCTGGTTATGCAGGAGGCCTCGGTTAGGGGGCTTGGAAGCCCAGCCCTGTAGGGACCCGTGGCCACCGCCAGGCGGCACCCCAGTGCCTGTTTATCCCGGGAGCCCGGCACTTCCGCCACACCAGGAAGTGCCGGGGGGAAGACGACCGGGGAGACACGGACGGCTTCCGGGTGTGCAGCCAGCGCTTCCGCCACACAGGGGTGTGGCCAACGTTAAGTGCCGGGAAGCAGCTGGAGCCCATCCGGGTTCCCATAAGTGCCGGAAGCAGCTGGAGCCCATCCGGTTCCCCCTCCAGTCATTGGTGGATGTCGGGAGGTAGCAGGACTGAACTGGAGAGAGGACGGAGGCGGCCAGGAAGGCACAAAGACTGTGGGCCCTGGACTTTGGGGAGATCGGTGCAAGAGGCACTGGGGATTGTGAGTGTGCATGTGATATTGACATTGTAAATAGTGTAAATAAACAGTGTGTGGGTGCAAAATATGTTGTCCGTCTGTCTGTGTCAGGGCCAGCTTTCACAATATATATATAGTATATTGTGTCCTGGCTACAAATTGTTTGAAAATCAACAACAGATCTTTACAGATTGGAGTCCATGAATGAACTGAACTATTGCCTTAAAATGGTAGCTTTAAAGTCAAGTAGAGGATGTGATGTCACCAGGGCCAGAACTGGAAGTGATGTCATCGGTAGCGCCAGAACCAGGTAAGATTTCCTGGGAATTGTCTGTAAGGGATTGAGAGAGACAATCAGTGCACCTCGCCACCCCCTGGTTAGGCATAGAATTACAACTATTCAGGCCCTTTAACAGTTGTCACACACGTGCGAATAGGAGACAACTAAAGTCCCCTCTTGGTATGCAATGGGTTTAACACACACTCACCACTCTACTTTCACTCTTGACTTTAGTATGAAGGTTAGCCAGACACCCAACCCAGTCAAAAGAAGACTTTTAATGTCCATTCCCCAGTGTTATATGTCAAAGGGGCACCCAATCCCCACCAACACATTCTCATTCTTCCAATCAGGGAGCATGTAGTGACACTGCCCACGCTGTACTTCATCCTCCTTCCGGAACTCTCCCATTTAGCGAGGCATCAGCAGGCACGCAATCGGCAAAGAACCGTCTCTTTTTCCACTCTCTCTGGTAAGTACTACTTATTTTTTAAACTTTTGCCCAGGGCTTGGCTAAGCTCATAAATCTCCTTTTTAACTAGGCAATGCACTGATCACATTACTTCTTTTACCTTTTTCAAAACTGACAGAGCACAACAGGTGGTGGACCTCACCTGCCCAGATGTTGGTCTGACTCCTGCAACACTCGTACATGAATCAGGTATGTGTGCTGTAGACATGAAAAACCTGAGCTGCTCTGAAGCTGCATCTCCTCCAGCGATTTAACATGTTGCCTCCTCCTTCTCCCTCAGGGTATGTGTGCCCCCTTTCTCTATAGCCTTTAAAAATAAAGGTAAGGCTATAAATAGCTATGCTGCCATACTGTGACAGGCAACTATTAATTTCAGTGGCGCACTGCACCACAATCCAAAATTGCCTGTTTTGAACATCACTAGAAGAAACCCAACCCCAGAGACCCCTGCTGGGCTAGTGAAAAATTGACAATTATCCTGTGTTTGGCATGTTGGAGGAGTAACCTATGTCACTCGCATACCCAACAGAGCAAGCTTAGGGGCTCTGGTGATAACCTGCTGTACCAGGGGTGGCGCTATTGGCTAATGCCTTTTCTCTTCCTTTCTTCTCAGAACTGATAGTCATTCCACCTCTGACATCACTTCTGTTGACCTCCCTCCTGGACCTGCCCATTCCTGCCGAGATCATTCGAAACCACAGACATTACCATTTTTAATCAGTTCTGTTCTCAACTTCTGAAAAGACGTTCTTACAGTTTTTCTGTAAACCATTCGTTATGTTATTATACAGGGTCATTGGATGGTGTCTCCATCTCTTTATTGTTGTTTGTGCTTTCATTACACCCTGAAAAAAAACCCATGTAGAATTGTTAACAATGAACAGAATAACTTAATTTAAAAAAAATAAACTGTAACAGCATACTTGGTGTACTTCAGCCTTTGTATATATGAGAACTTATCAATAATTTGTACAAACCAAATCTATTCACTGGTGTCACACTACCAAGTATTGGTATTTATTTCATTATGTTCAGTGCTTGCAGTTTCACATACTGTACTCTATGCAGTTTGCACTTGTGTAACATAATGTTTTCCATGTCCATATTCTGAGTGTGGGAGCAACAGTGTGCATGGATGAACAGGAAAAAGTGCCTAGTAAAGTGAACTTACACACAGACGCACACAAACACTTGGAGTCAGTTTAGAGTGACCTATTAACCTCACATAAACATCTTTGGGAACAAATGAGGAAAACTGGAGAAACCTACAGAAAATTCAGGAGGACATGGGGAATACAAGCAAGCTCCACACAAATAGCAGCATTTTGGGATTCAAAACAAGATAGCTGGACCTGTATGGCAGCAGTCACTTTAGTCAAAAAAAAAATATATATATAAATATATATATACTGTATATATATAAACTGCTCAAAAAAATTAAAGGAACACTTTGAAAACACATCAGATCTCAATGGGAAAAAGAAATCCTCCTGGATATCTATACTGATATAGACTGGGTAATGTGTTAGGAACGAAAGGATGCCACATCGTTTGATGGAAATGAAAATGATCAACCTACAGAGCCCTGAATTCAAAGACGCCCCAAAAATCAGAGTGAAAAAATTATGTGGCAGGCTAGTCCATTTTGCCAAAATTTAATTGCAGCAACTCAAATTGTACGCAGCACTTTGTATGGCCCCTGTGTTCTTGTATACATGCCTGACAACATCGGTGCATGCTTCTAATGAGATGACAGATGGTGTTGTGGGGGATCTCCTCCCAGATCTGGACCAGGGCATCACTGAGCTCCTGGACAGTCTGAGGTGCAACCTGGTGGCATTGGATGGACCAAAACATAATGTCCCAGAGGTGTTCTATTGGATTTAGGTCAGGAAAGTGTGGTGGCCAGTCAATGGTATCAATTCCTTCATCCTCCAGGAACTGCCTGCATACTCTCACCACATGAGGCCAGGAATTGTCGTGCACCAGGAGCCACTGTACCAGCATAGGGTCTGACAATGGGTCCAAGGATTTCATCCTGATACCTAATGGCAGCCAAGGTGCCTTTGTCAAGCCTGTAGCGGTCTGTGTGACCCTCCATGGATATGCCTCCCCAGACAATCATTAACCCACCACCAAACTGCTCATGCTGAATGATGTTACAGGCAGCATAATGTTCTCCATGGCTTCTCCAGACCCTTTCACTTCTGTCACGTGCTCAGGGTGAACCTGCTCTCATCTGTAAAAGCACAGGGCACCAGTGGTGCATCTGCCAATTCTGGTATTCTATGGCGAATGCCAATCGAGCTGCATGCTGCTGGGCAGTGAGCTCAGGGCCCATTAGAGGACATGGGGCCCTTGGGTCACCCTCATGAAGTCTTTCTGGTTGTTTGGTCAGAGACATTCACACCAGTGGCCTGCTGGAGGTCATTTTGTAAGGCTCTGGCAGTGCTCATCCTGTTCCTCCTTGCCCAAAGGAGCAGATACTGGTCCTGCTGATGGGTTATGGACCTTCTATGGCCCTCTCCAGCTCTCCTAGAGTAACTGCTTGTCTCCTAGAATCTCCTCCATGCCCTTGAGACTGTGCAGGGAGACACAGCAAACCTTCTGGCAATGACACGTATTGATGTGCCATCCTGGAGAAGTTGGACTACCTGTGCAACCTCTGTAGGGTCCAGGTATCGCTTCATGCTACCAGTAGTGACACTGACTGTAGCCAAATGCAAAACTAGTGAAGAAACAGTCAGAAAAGATGAGGAGGGAAAAATGTCAGTGGCCTCCACCTGTTAAACCATTCCTGTTTTGGGGGTCATCTCATTGTTGCCCCTCTAGTGCATCTGTTGTTAATTTCATTAACACCACAGCAGCTGAAACTGATTAACAACCCCTCTGCTACTTAACTGACCAGATTAATATCCCATAAGTTTCATTGACTTTATGCTATACTCTGATTAAAAAGTGTTCCTTTAATTCTTTTGAGCAGTATATATACAGAGTTAAAATAATATTCACTGTAAATGAGTGCTGCTTACAGCTTACAGGTCTAGAAGGCCAAGTAACCATTTCGAAGTGAGAAAATGAAGTTTCCTTGTTCACTTCATGTCTGCGTGGCTTTCTCAGGGTACTGCAAATTTTCTGTCATTTCTCAAAGTTATTTGACCAGTGTGAGCGAGTGAAGTGCTTGATGCTGCTAAGGATGACATCTTACACCTCACCCCTCCAATAATCCTGAGTAGGGTTGAGCAGGTTCAATAATGGATGGGTGGATAAGCAACTTAATTCTTGCAAGATGCCTACTTATTGGCAAACGTCCAGTGAGCATGGAGTGACAAAATCTCTTCACATGTTATGTTCTAACAAACATGGAATCAAAATCTCTGCATTTATTTATTTATTTTATAAGTGTCATTAAATATATTACACGTAGTTATGCATTGTAAAATGTTGCTTAAATTAATATGCAAAACAGCATATTATTTCCGGCGCCGCATACGAGTGGCAGCCTTTCCAGCAGCTCCATATATGACTTTATCTTTTTACCTTTTTATCTCTATTTTTCTCTATTTCTCTATTTCACTGATCACTTCTACCACTTTCTTTTATGTGGAATTGCTCCCTGGACACTTTTTACTATTTTACTATTTTTGTGAATTTCCCCTTGGGATTAATAAAGTATCTATCTATCTATCTATCTATCTATCTATCTATCTATCTATCTATCTATCTATCTATGAATATAATATTCATGTTACAAAACAGTAAAACTTTAGTGTTTATATTTGTAGTCCTTTTTTTGCTACAGATTTTCCAGGGGTCTGACTGTGGTTAATTTATAACATTAACTTTCAAAATAACCAGGAAGTAAAAATGAAAGGCCCAAGTCTGATTTACTGAAGTAGAATACACATAACCTAAAAAGGACTGGGCACACTTTCCACTTGATTCAGTGCATTTCCTTTCCAGACATTATAATGAGTTGAGGGGTAAAGCCAACCCAACACGTTTCAGATGCTTGTGCTGGAAGGCATACTGGCTTCATGTGTAAACGGCGCCTGAAACATTCAGGTTTAAGTCATCAGGTAATCATTTTGTATTTAATCAAGTGTGCATTACAGAGTGTACCACTCAAGGTTACAAGATATATTACAGAGAAACTGAGTAGTGAGGCTTTTTACAAGGGTTGCACTAAAAACATTATATGATGAACCTGTTCATTTTACATAAATGCTTCAATCAAGGAAGCAGATGGGCGCCTGTTTTGGCCACCTTGTTATCCAAAACAGGTTCAAATATTTCAGGTATATTTGTAAAAAAAAAAAAAACTAAACTAAAAGAATATATTCTTTAATGATATACTGTAAATCTCTCTTAGTAAATACCATTGTAAATATGTAAATGCAGAGATTGGTATAAACTGTTTAATTTTAAATTATAAAAATTTAAAGTATTGATTATCCCAAAATAAATTATGTAATTACAGCTTCATTTTCAAGCCAAGAAATGTAGAAAAGTGAAAGTAATTATTTAAATGTTAAAGACACTGCCCAAAAACTCTGGTTCTACACTCCATTTACACTGAAACATTGCCTGCAGCTGGATGCTATGAGAACTGCTATTAATTATTATTGCATTGTTAAACAAAATGCACTCATAAAGATTTGATTCTAACATTGTGATGCTAATACTGCAGCTTCACAGAACTTTGCAAGCTATAATGCAAGCCCTAGATGTGCTTGCATGCTTAGCTGGACTTCTAATTCTTGTTAATTAAGTCAGAAAAATTAATTAGGCATGAACAGGATAAGCATGCCACAGTCAAGTGGTCCATCAATCCTGAAGCACTCTGAGCCTAACCAATCAAATACAAGCTTCAAGATGAGTAGGTGGAGCCATGACAGGTGGCTGTTGCAATGTACATTATGTTGGATACTGCTGGGTGATGCCTTTATTGAGCTTTTTGGGATAAAGATGATGTTGAAGGGATTTCTATATGAAGGTAATTCACATAAACATTTTCCCTTATTTTTTTTTATAATTCCCCCCTATATTATATTTTTGTACCCCATGAAACTCTTCCTAGAATTTTCCTCTGATGGTCTGATCACTCTGACCTGGTAACCCTGGATTCAACACAATGAAGAAACAAGGTGATTGTAAGGTGATTGCACTGAAATGAGTGTCCCAGCAGAAACAGAGCTTTAATAGCTAAAAGTAGACAGGTGCTTGTTACTGGTGTTACTGTCTTGAACGTTTAGGAGCCATTTGTGTTTTTCTGTTATGCATTCCTTTTTTTTTGTACATATATCACCTCATTTAGATGATATAGACTAAATTAATCCAGAGGGTAAATTTAGATGCATACAGCAGCAGAAAACATAAAAGTCAAGGATACGGATTCATTGGACAAATAATACAATTAATTGATCAATCAATAAATAAATAATCTATATTGTGAAGAAACTGCAAACTGAAGATAAAGTTACAAAACAAACTTGGAGTTAGGAGTATCCAAATTTAGTTTTGAGGCGTTGGGAGGAAGCATTAAATTGCGCAATAGCAGTGAGCAGAAAAGCCCACCAGATCTGTTTCTTAGCACACCATGGTGGAATGAGCCTTTGGCTAAACATCCTGCAAGAAAAACACCTCCTGGAGGGGTTAGAGGGGATTTTTCATGATGTTATCCATCCTCTTTTCCAAAACAGCTTTTCCAGTGTGTCCAGGGTTTGCCCTGTGATGGAACTGACTTTCCTGTTAAGTGCACTTAGGCATTGTGCTTCTTTTGTGCTCAACTTGCTTCCTCAGGAGACTGCAGCACACAGCAATTCACTGGCTACTAGAACATTTCTAGCATCTTCTTGCACACATCTAAAGACCTCAGTCTCCTTAGGTGGTTCAGTCTGCTCTGGCTCTTCTTGTACAGCGCCACTGTGTTGTTAGACCAGTCCAGTTTGTTGTTTTATATGAACTCCCAGGTACTTGTAGCTCTGCACCACTTCCACATCCTCCCCATGAATGGTGACTGGTCTCAAAGGCTCTTTACCATGCGGAAGTCCACCACCAGTTCTTTTGTCTTACTGATGATGAGTTGCAGGTGGCTCTCCCTGGACCCGAAGATGAAATCCTCCACCACCTTCCTGTACTCTGCCTCATCAACATTATTAAAGCAGTCTATGATGCAGGAATCATCTGAAAATGTCTATAGGAGGCAAGCGCTGGGATTGTACTAGAGGTCTGTTATGTAGAGGGTAAACAGGAAAGGGAGCAGTACAGTTCCCTGAGGTGCTCCAGTATTACATATCACCATTTCTGGCACCCAGACGCTGAGCTTCACAAAGTGCTGTCTATTGGTCAGGTAGTCCATGATCCAGGAGATTGAAGAGGGCATCAGATGTTTGCCTCTTCATGATTGTACATCTATATTACAACTGCCATTCATTCATTTTCCTCACTGGGTCATAGTGAAACAAATCCTAGGCTGGAAGCACTGAAGGGATCACATGGGCCAACACTGGTCAGGATGCCAGTCCATTACAGGACACACTCACACTCGACCATTTAAGTGCTGCCCATGAAACATTCCTCTTAAGAATATATAGGAAGAGACTTGAAGGGAGCCCCACTGAACACAGAGAGAATATGCATGTATCACATTGACCAGGGGCAGTGACATATGCTGCTCTGCTTTATAACATGAAAAAGCAATTTAAAGAGATATCTGAAGCAAGATTAAGGTAAACAAAGTACTGTACTGCTTGAAAGCTTAGTGAAGTAGAATTAAGAAAGAAACTTGTGGGAAATGAAAGCAGGAAAGCAATACTGGACATTTCAGGTGTTTGGGCTGTAGGAAGCAAAAAAGTTCATGGGTCAATAGAATGCTGAGCCCTTGGCAGGCAACGGTGTTGTATAAGTAACGACGACTATCAGACTTGGGTTTACTTTTTCCGATCCGGCTTTCTTCTTACACTTGCCACTGCACCTTTGATTTCTTCAATACCAAGTCATAAAAGTTTATGAACCCTGTCTTCCAGCGCCTGTGTTTACCTCGCAACTGAGTAAGGATTGACTCCTGACGTCAGGGAGAAGCCCGTCTTTGCTTTCAGGCAAGCGATTAAAAGCGCATTAGCGGCACGAGGGCGGTAACGAGGCGCAGGTCCTCAGAGTCGCTCACACAAAATTGACAGACGAAGAGGAAGACGCTCGCCCTTACCGGACTCTGCAGCTGCTCTTTCTACTTGCTTGTTGATCTGTTTCAGTTTTGTACATCTTCAGTTATAATTTCCTATACGTGCACGAGGCTTCAGCCTTTACATTGACCTCTACCGTCTTTTAGTTCTCGGGGACAGTAACCGGACACGTGAAAACCATCACCCGAAGGAAAGCTGTGGCGTGTACACGTAAGTAGGTTTGTTTGTTTGTTTTCTCAAATGTCAGTTATAAAATTGCAGATTATGATGAATAAACATGCAAAGTGCTGCTTCCGCACAAAAGTGTCCGGGTATTACTTTTAAGTTTTTCTTTTCTTTCCCCCATTGCGGACTGCAGATCGGACCCTGCATGGCACGATGAGGCGGCACAGCTGTTTCCAGCAACAAACGCATCGCTGGAGTATCTCCACCGACGGCGGCTGTCTGCTTGGCAAAGGCAATCCCGCATCCAGCATCGTGCGCTCCCAGTCGTGCTTCACCCCGGATCAGCACCCGCGGGGCAGCTGGTCTTCGGAATCATCCGACTCGTCGGAAGTTGGCAGAGTGTGCTACAGAGTGGTGGTGATTGGCGAAGACGGCGTGGGCAAGTCGGCGCTAGCCAGTGTCTTTGCAGGCTCCCCGTACAGCATGTACGCAGACTACGACCAATGGGCAGGTAAAAATGAAAGTGGCACCTCCTGAGGATATAGAGGGCCAGGTTTGAGCCAAATGGCTGGGGCATGTCGGGGCGCCAGGGTAAGAATGACGAGCTAGTGCCTTTAAACCGACTAACTCACACTGCTTTAAACGTAAGCCGTATTCTTGTAAAAAGACATCTAAACAACTGAGGTTCATTTTGACGGGTTTTATTTTAAGAATTTGATGTGATAGTTTTACAGTCATTCCATATATTTTCCGTAGAATTAAGCGAAGAGGTAGCAATGCTAGGGAACCTGACCTGGGCGATGTCCGCGTAGACTCCTTTACACCTCTGCAGCGTGACTCTGGACTGTTGGAGGAAACAACGAGAAAGCCAATTCAGATCATTTATGGAAGGAGAAGTTAACATTGGCCGAGTTTTTTTTTATAACGGATACTTATTGATGCCCTGAGCTGTTATAATGCCGCATTTTTTTCTTCTAGTGTATATTGTATCAGAAAGTTGGGATGCTTTGATGTAATTTTTATATTAAAGTCGCTGTAAATAAAAGAGTTACATATTTTGCATTGATCAGTTAATTATGTTGCGCAGCTGTTGATTTTTCTAATTTCTTTTATGCGGTTTTAACTACAGGAATGTGCCAATCATGACTTTTTCTGGGCATAGGCGTTCTAGGCAAGCGCAGGAGATGCCCTCTAGTGTTCATGGCACATTACTGCAGCCCCAGGTAGAGTTACCTACATTTATTTTGTTTAGAAAAATGTGTCTGGAACGTAAAGAAATGTTTATGTTGTGCGCCTCAGCAGCGCCTACACTGTTTGCACTTGGCACAGCACAATCTCCTGCCCAGAAACACTCGGACTCAAAGCGAATGTCCGATTATATTGTTTTATATTATTTTTACATACTAGTGATGTTTGGTCTTACCGTCTGACGACCTATACAATCCAACAATTAAATGATCGAAATGGCAGCAGGACTGTAGCTCTTGAGTGAATCGCTAAAAGCTGATTAACCCAAACTATGATCGTTTCCCAAATAGACATACATTCAAACTTGTCTTAAAACTTAGCAAATATCGTCCTCTTTTGCTCACCACCATTTGCGAGATTTGCTCTGGGCACGCTAAAGTAATTGTGCATTTTTTTTGGATAGTTAGATTGCATTATTTGCATACACGAGCGTAAAGCAAATATGAATTGTGCCTAAAGATACCTATTTAAAGATGACTATTATATTCTCAGTTTCACTGAATGTTGTCCGAATGCTGTTTTCAATGTATGTTATTAATTAAACGACATGTACATGTTACAGTAATGTCTTAGTTAAAAAAAAATAATAATTACTAAGTTGTGAGGTAAATGTCACCATCATGAAAAGACACACATTTAGTTGGTGGTTTAAACAGATAACTTTAGAAACTCAGTTGTAGTTTTAACAGTAACAAAAGAGATCATTTCTAAATTCACTAATACAACACGGTTCTTATTGATTTTCTGAAATGGCACCCCTCAAGAGCGCGTTTTTCTGAGACAGTTTTGTAAACAGATATTGCTATAACTCAGCATTCGTAAATTGTGAATTCAATGTCTTAAATACTTCACTGTCCCCAGTTCTGTCTCCAGACCTCAATGTACAGGTCTGGCAGTGATGATTCCCCTCAAAGCAGAGGGGGTGGTGGGGTTCCATTTACAACTTCGCCTTGGGCAGCAAAAATCCTAGAAGTGGCTCTGGTGCCATGGTATCATTTTCCCCTTGGTAAGACGTTAAATACTCCAGATAGCCTCTGGTTGATCTCCATACTTAAAAATGTTTAGGCTGCAGATACCAAAAAAAGCACTAGCCTCTTAACGCACACATGTGCCGGTCCCGGGACATAACAGCGTTTTGATGACGTTACAGTAATGTGTGCATGCCCATCTGCCATGCATCTCGACACCCTACCCATCAAATGAAACTTCAAAGTCTCGTCTTTCCGATGATATAAACCATTTTGACACACAACAACCACAGCACTGACACTAAAGCCTTTTTTACAGAGAAGTACATACTTTTAAGAGTTGACTGTGCCTACCTTTGAAGACCCCCTGCAAGTCAAACATCAATATTTCCGAGCAGTATTGATCCCATTGTGTCCGTAAGGCTCCAGCGAATATAATCCAGTAAAACGATTTAGGTCCAAAACACACGATATATTCTCAAAGGGACAAAAACTCCAGAAAACGTTTCATAACTTGAGACCACCTACGTAATTTTTTTTCACTTATATTGCTCATATTAGACGTAATTTGTTTCTGTCGGCGATAACCATGCTACCGCATGAAACACGGAAGTGTTAGCTTCCGAAAGACACCTAAGTTGGCCAATTACGACGGGTCTGGGGTTGACTGGCACCTCGTATAGCCAACCAGTGTCACAGAAAGCTTGCAGGGTGACGTATAGCTCTGAACTCTGGTAGAATCTACCAGTTTGATTGGACACTGTGACTGACACTCAAAACTTACAGCCAATGAGCAGCCGAGCATTTTGATATGTAACTTGCCATACTAACTTATAAACAAAACGATCGGAGCTGCGTGAAGGTGGCATTTGTGCCAGTCTGCAGAGTTGGTGCGTGGTTGTTTATTGTGATTTCGCCAAGTTTTTTCGCATTTTAAATATGAATAAAAGTAGAAGTTTAAACGTAAATAAACGCTCGATTAAATAATAGATGCATGTACGCGTTGCGAAAGTATTCAACCGGCACAGGGGACGTGTAATGGGAGAGAGCGACGTGCCACGCCCTTGTGCTTTCTGCTTGCTAGTGATTGCTGCCATCAAGTGGCACATGGAAAAACGCTGAGCTGTGTTGTAACAGTTTGTAAAAGAAATATATATAGTTTGTGTGCATTTTATAAAAAAAGTAAAAAATAAAAATATAAATATATTTTTGGCCCATAACTTGTATTGACTATTTTTACATAGAAATGTGTATTTTTTATTGTTTTTATTATGGAACATGAATTTCCATAACTAATAGAGTGACACTGTGTGTAGATATAGATTCCTTTAGGTGTAAGCTTTCAGTAGAGCCCTCATTGATATATGTGGGTTGAAGCATTCAAAAGTTATTACACTTTTTCCATACGTTCCAAAATGTGGATAATGGTCCCTCTAAAAAGCCCCTGGGCATGCCCACATAAAACTGGTGTAAAAATGTCATTTTACAGGTATTCTTTTCAAATTTGAAATTTGAGTAGTCAATAAGTTATTCTGTTGGTACATAGTGTGTTTCTGTCCCCACCTACCTACTGCAGCTTTATTTTCCTTTATTTTCATAAAAAAAACTTAGGCGAGAACAAAAAAATTCGTTTTTTTTGTGAGTTCTAATATGCATAACTTTTGATCAGTCACACCTACAGTGATTCTGACTACTAAGGGTGAAACTAGAGAATGTTACCTTTACAAAGAGACCAAACATGTGTTTATACTCCAGATAGTTCAATAACAGCAATGATTCTAATTTGGAGAGGTCGAATTACAAGCGATTTAGCAAAAATGACCCCGAATGATACTAGCTTAATGCAAGCTTGCCATTTTTTGCCATAGTACAAATTTTTTAATGGCAGCTTCTGTTTAAGTGCAACTTTCTATGGATAATTGGCATTCTTAGTATGCCATTGCTCTACATTGTTTGGGCTTGCAGTATTGTGCAGCATTCCAGATGGTAATGCTCACATTCATGCCCATTCACTCTCTCTCTGTAAAGATTGCATATTCTATGTGATTTTTTTTTTTTTTGTTTTCATTTTTTTATTCTGTGGGCCCTAGTTTAGTTTGATTTGTCACCAAAAACTGTCCCTTTGTTGGTGTGTGCTCAGCAATGACCTGGAATCCCATCCAGGACTGGTTTCTGCATTGCACTGAATGGATGAACTCTGACAGATTCAGATTAAAGTGAATTCTAAAATCGATAGGTTGACGGTCGAACTGAACTTGGCAAGAGCTTCAGCAAAATTTTGGCACAACTTCATGGAATATTGCTGTGTTTTGTTGTGACATCTGTTGGGCAGCAGAAGTCACTGCAATGATTATGCTCACTTGGCAGCTAGACAGCCATATGAATAAACATTTGCCACTGATGGAATTCAGCTTTGCTCAGCATCTGCTCTGACTTTGTGGTGAATCCTCAGATTCTCCCATGGTGTAGAAATTTGTAGGGAGAAGGAGCATTCTGTAGTGTGCATTGTTAAGATGTGTTGGTTTGAAATGCTTGCTGTAGTGGCTGTGAGCATCCAGAGTTGGATATTTACATGTAAATTATACATGATATGGCACACCATAAGCTCAGAAGTCTGGCTGATTTTTAATATTGTTAGTAATTTTCTTATGATAGTGTTTAATCACTATTTTATAATGTCTCCTTATGCAGTATTTGCAAAACATTTCAACAGCAGTTTGAATTATGCTATTTTGTCATTTTTAATTTGTATATCTTTATTCTTGCAGATGACGTTTATGAAAGAACGGTGATTGTGGATGGTGAAAGTGCTTCAATTATTTTACTTGATACATGGGATAACCAGGTAAGAGTGGCATCCTCTCATACTCATGTTCATATATATGTTACAATGTGGATGATTGATAGCTTTCTTTAGTAACATTATGTGGACTATGCACACTAATTAATCAAAGACAAGAATGCAGGCAGGAACTGGTGAATGTATCTATACAATTTACATTATAAGCACATACTTGCACACACAAATAATAAAAGCAGTACAATATAAGAGATTATTTGTACATTCAGTTATTTGGCTCTTTAATGATGAGGAGCAGGCAATGAAAAACCCTAATCCATGCTGTATTTAAATTGATTAGGTTTCTGGTGTTGTTTATCTTCCCTTCCTTTACGCTCATATTTTGCACTATTCAGTTGTAGCATATGACAAATTCAATTTTCTAATCAGGGATGCCAGACATTCATTTGGCCATTATCTGACTTGAACCTAAGTCCAAGCTAGTGAAAACAGGTGATGCTGCTAGAAATAGAGAGCAAGCATAGTTTACAATTCTGAAACCTCATATTCTATTTTTAAGTCTTAAGAATTGTGAAATATATTTTTGCTAAGCCATTATTTTCTTGGAAAAACACATTTTTGGTATATCCATCCATCCATCCATCCATTATCCAACCCCTATATCCTAACTACAGGGTCACGGGGGTGTGCTGGAGCCTATCCCAGCCAACACAGGGAGCAAGGCAGGAAACAAACCCCAGGCAGGGGGCCAGCCCACCGCAAGATTTTTGGTATATTGATTCATTAAATGATAGGGTTTGGTTGGGCTGTTTTAGCACTGAAATTTCTTTGTTTTTAGAAGATGTGGTCATTTATTATCTCACATGCTTGCTATTTCTCAGATCGTGTAAACATTACATTTGTGTGTATATTCAGAATGTAACAACATTTGATTACATGCTTTTGATCTCTCTAATAAGCTTTATGCATTTTGATTCAAAATTAAAGCATTAATTAATTAAGTCCTTAAGGTATCAATAACAATCAGCCCGTCTAACAATAACATGCACTTTCTTCTCAGAACCAGACAAATGAAAACCCAAAAGCTAATGTGCTTTCAGATATTTTTGACAACTAAATGACATCAGCCTCTTGTCTTTTTCAGTACAGCTGTCAATAATGGCTGCAGTTAATAGCTTGTGCTATAGACTTCATTAAATATCTATCTATTTCCAAGCCTGCTGAATCCAGTTTAGGGTCACCAGGTCCCAGAGTCTATCCATGCAGCACTCAGCATACATCAGGGGTCATCCTTGACCAATTCAGAATCACCATTTAGTCTAACTTGCACATCCTTGGAATGTGGTTGGGAAAGTGGAGTAACCAAAGAAAAAGAGATACTGACATAGGGAGAACATGCAAACTTCACACAGACAACAAGTAGATGTGGAATTTAAATGCATGACTCAGGACCTGTAAAGCAGTAGCACTAACCACTTTTCTACCCTCAATACAGATTACTGATGCTTGAAATTCCACTAATTGCTTAATTTTGCAATAACTGGTCTTGATATTCTTAATTGTGTATTGGGTTTTACACACACTGACCCAAATTAAAAACAAGAGTTTTCATATTTACAGGAGGGAAGCTGGGTGCAGGAACACTGCATGCAGGCAGGAGATGCCTACTTAATTGTGTACTCCGTCACTGACAGAGCAAGCTTTGAAAAGGCTTCAGAGCTTCGAATACAGCTGCGAAGAACGAGGCAATCAGAAGACATCCCCATTATCTTAGTGGGCAACAAAAGTGATCTGGTCAGATGCAGAGAGGTATCAGTGGCAGGTAAGTCACAGAATCCCACATGGTGAATAAACCTTTTTCCTCTGTTAGCACAAAGCTAAGACATACACTCATTAAGGCTCAACTCTACAGATGCCTTGCTGATACGGCCATACATGGTGTCTGGGCCCATTCAGTTTATCCTAGCTGAGGATGGAAATTTATTAAGTTCTCATGTCAGTTTGTGATGAAGCTGTGAGCTCATGGAATGGAGATAAGCTTTGAATTTGAAGTTTACAGAAATAAATGACTCAATAGGCTTCAACATAGCTTAAGCTCCACAAATGACTTCTTGTGGGCTGTTTAATGCAGTGGATAATACATTGGACTTCAGACTCCAAGGTTGCAGGTTCACTTCTCTCCTCTGACTCATTGTGAGTGCCTCAGTAAGTAACTTAGCCTGCTCAGGTCCTAAAAAATGGTAGAAATTGTATTATATCTTTATCTTGTAAGTATGATTTTGATGCTTGATGGTTTCTCTGCAGCCTTGGCATCTTCTGAAACTCGTGTCATAAATAGTCATGTCCAGGATGGCTAGGGCAATGAGGATGCATAAGCAAGCAAGGTCCGTACAAATGTGTTTAGTGCATTTTATTCCACACAGTGAAAAGCAGTGTCCAAATAGATAGTGCAGTGCAGTCAATTAAATAATGCAAATAAATAATTCCATAAAATCCAGTGCTCATGAGGAAGTTAAAAAATAGAGATAAAATTAAATAAATCTTAGTGTCAAAATCACTTTTTTATTTTGCTCCCCAGTGCATTTGTCTCTCTTTCTCTCTCATCTCACCCTACTCACCCATCTTCCAGGTATATGCAGCAGGGATGAGACCCTGGCGAAAGAGGTCAACTCAAGACTGCCATTGCGGTCAAATTCCCTCATTGTCCATTGAGATATACTTCACCTGATCCTGTCTTCTCTCCGCCTCCATCGGCGTCTTTTGGATCCCTAGGGGCCCATGATCAGCAGGAGCTATCTTGTCCACTCCTGGAGTGGCTTTCACATACTCCTCTATGGACTGCTTTGCCAACCACTTTTGACACTGGCATCAGCTCGATTCACCTTACTTCCTCCGATTTCTTTTCCTTGTATTCATTTACCCTTCTTTTTCCTGCTCAGCCCATTTATACCTTGTGGGTGTAGGCACTTTGTGTTACGAACCACAAAGTGTCAATGAAGAAACTAGCTGAACTGATCGTGTTTGCACGTGAATGTGTGTTAAGCCAATTCCCCTTGTGAGCACGGATCCAAACACCATCAGACAAACACCGCTCCTTTACAAAGCACACATTTATTTTGTATAAAGTCTCACACAGCACATTGTGCTCCCAGCACCAATCACCCTCCACAGGCCTTTCTCTTAATGTCCATGGGCTGCCTTTCCTCTCCTCACGGGAACTTTGTCCTGCTCCCACTCCCGACTCTAGCTCCCTGATTGTAGTGAGACGGCCTCTTTTATTTCCACCCGGATGTGCTCCAGGTGCCTGATGACACTCTTCCAACAGCACTTCCTGGTGTGGTGGAAGTGCTGCCCTTACACCCGGAAGCACTATGGGTGTCGCTGGAAGGATCTTCCCCCACCTTCCCATGTGTGGCAGAAGTACCGAGCTCCCTGGCTTTAGGAGACTTGGGGCACCCCCTGGCGGAAGCCACAGGCCCCCACGGGTTTGTGCCTCCTTGCTCCATCCCTGTGGTCCCCTGCTTATCCAGGGTGGTTGTCCTGGGGGACGTACTGACTGCCTCCCCGTCCTTCCAGGCATCCCAGCTGGTCTGGCCCCCAGCCTCCTGTGACACCCTCTGAATACTTGGTGAATGGCACTGTTGCAGCACACACGCACACACACAAGACTGATTTTTATTTTTAAAACTCTGTATTACCATGGACCCCTTACTCACTTCACAACACTGCTTGGGTAATGTTGTCAGGGTACTTGCAGCCCTTTATTCTGCAACTCATGCTGCATCATCTATTCAGACAGCATTCATCAAACAACAGCATTCATTCAAACAACAGATTGATTAATTCATTTTTTAAAGTTAACTCATTCCATTACAGAGTGATGGCGGCATTGCCTTGCAGGGTTGAATATAGTTTGGCTTATTTTCAATGTATTTGTCTATGGCACAAGTAATTTTTAAACTAAAGCCTGTATGAAACATGTCAAGTAAAGTCAAAGTCAAAGCGAAATTTATTGTCATCTCAACCATATATAAGTATATAAATAGACGAAATTGCGAAGCTCAGGGTCCACAATGTAACAACATGAAGTGCAAATAAAAAATGAAAATTAAATTAAAATTAGAATTAAAATTAAAATTTAAAATTAAAATTAAAACACAAGCAAGACAAGACATTGTGCAAAGACAAGACAAAGAAGTAGCAGCAATATTGATGTGTATGTAGTAACCAATATGAACATTGATACAATGTATGGTATTATGCAATCTAGATACATAAATATAGTCAATAAATATGTAATATAATAAATAAATAGATATAGATAATACAGAAATTATTAGTGTATGATAATAGTTGTTTAAGACATGTGTAAACAATGACAGGTCAGAATATTTCATAGCAGAAGGATATCAAGAGTGTCAAAATACTTAAAGGTCAGTATGAGATTGTCAGTTCTTTTCTACATGTACACTCGTCTTTGCAGGAAAGTGGCTTGCATGTATACAGTAAAAGTTCTGTTTTTAGAGATGGTTGATACATTGTGGAAGATCCCAGGGGGCAGCATGGTTTTAAGTAGTCTGACAGCTTGAGGGTAAAAACTATCCTGCAGTCTGGCAGATCTGGCTCTGATGCTGCAGTATCTTCTCTTGGATGGCAGAAGTGTAAAAAGTCCATGTGAGGGGTGTAAGGGGTCCTGCACAATGCTGCAGGCTTTGCGACACTGCGTTTGTGAAATATGTCCTGTAGTGAAGGGAGAGGAA
This sequence comes from Polypterus senegalus, assembly GCF_016835505.1. Taxonomy (NCBI): domain Eukaryota; kingdom Metazoa; phylum Chordata; class Cladistia; order Polypteriformes; family Polypteridae; genus Polypterus; species Polypterus senegalus. Next base: position 90,038,825 of record NC_053168.1, read on the forward strand.
CCCCGATAATGTTCTCTGCTGTCTTCGCTATCCTTTGCAGGTGCTTGTGGTCAGATATGTTGCAGTTGCCACACCAGACAGTGATGCAGCTGGTCAGAACACTCTCAATGGTGCCTCAGTAGAACATGGTGAGGATGGAAGGTGGAAGACTTGCTTGCTTCAGCTGCCTCAGAAAGTGTAGTCTCTGCTGGGCTTTCTTGATTAGTGATGAGGTGTTATATGTCCTCATATGTTCCTCAGTTATATGCACACTGAGGAACTTGGTACTTCTAAAAGTCTCCACATCTAAACCGTTGATGCTGAGTGGGATGTAGGCTGGATCCCACATTTTCTGAAGTCCACAATTATCTCTTTTGTCTTGTGGACATTGAGAGATAGATTGTTGTCTTCACACCATGCGGACAGCCGTTCCACCTCATCTCTGTATGCTGTTTCATCAGTCCTTGCTTATCAGTCCCAGCACCGTCGTATCATCCGCAAACTTGATGATGTGTTTGGTGTTGTGCATGGCTGTGCAGTCGTGAGTCAGCAGGGTGAAGAACAGTGGACTAAGCATGCAGCCCTGCGGCGCTCCAGTGCTCAGTGTGATGATGTTGGAAGTGTTGCAGCCCATCCGAACTGACTGGGGCCCTTCTGTCAAGAATTCCATGATCTAATTGCAGAGGGTTGTGTTCAGGCCCAACCTGCACAGTTTTACAACCAGCTTTTGAGGGATGATTGTGTTGAAGGCGTAGCTAAAGTCTATGAATAACATCCTGATGTGCATTGACAAACAGTATATGTGTGTGTGTATATACAATAGATAAATATAATATTTATCCATACCATTTTTTAGATCTATTAAATCAGAACACAGAGGACTTAAATAAGTAAAAAAGAGCGGGCACTTTTTCCTTTAGCATGTAAAGTGACATCCTTCACATCTTTTGTAACACTGTGATGCTTAATGCATTTGTCTATGCTGTGATGTGCTGGGCTGGTAACATGACCTCAAGAGAGGCCCACCGAATTAGCAAGCTAATCAAAAGGACAGGTTCAGTTATGGGATGCACTCTGGATTCCACTGGAGGTAGTTAAAAAGGGTAGAATTAAAACAAACTGAATGCCATTCATTATGAACAATGCTGCTCATCCTCCCCATGACACACTAATACTTTCAGCCAGAATTGTGTCAAGAAACACTGATGGGGCTCCTTTGTACCGACAGGAATACACCACACAATGCCTCACTGTGACTATGACAGCCAAGTCAGAAATTTTAATTCTTTTTAATTTTCTTCTTTTTAAGTCATTTTGATATGTATATATATATATATTTTATTTATATATGTCAATTTAAATAGATACATATATTTATATATTTATCTATCTGTTAATGTATTTATATAAAGAGCTTCTGTAAAAGGCCAAATTTCCTCTTGGGGACAAATACATTTTCTATCTATTCTATTCTTACTGTAGTTGCATGAAGCTACAACCTAAAAAAAAAATAAAAAAAAACAACTTTCATTAAAAGCATAATTAATTTGCAAGCCATCTTTCATTATCTACATTGAAATGTACCCCATTGTATTGTTAAAGTGATGCAGGGGGTGACTCCTTTAATACTTTAATTCCAACCGGGTGCTACCAGATGGACATAGGGACTTGCAAGGCCCTAAAACAGGCAATGAAAAGCAGTGGGAAACTCCCATTAAATTAATAGGATCACTTTGTGTTGCTAGGTAACAATCAGGTTGAGGACATACTGGCTGGGTTCCATGTACTCCTTATGAAGCGTTCCTCTAAGACAGCAGAATTCATTTCCACATTGCACCTGGAAGTAGTTTCTAGTTGGGCTAGAAGACCAGGATGTGGAGGAATTAGATAGATAGATAGATAGATAGATAGATAGATAGATAGATAGATAGATAGATAGATAGATAGATAGATAGATAGATAGATAGATACTTTATTTATCCATATACCACATACTCCAGCAGCAGCAGCATACTGATAAAAAACAATATTAAATTAAACAGTAATAAAAATGCAGGTAAAACAGACAATAACTTTGTATAATGTTAACGTATACCCCCACGGGTGGAATTGAAGAGTTGCATAGTGTGGGGGAGGAACGATCTTTTCAGTCTGTCAGTTGAGCAGGACGTCACTGAAACTGCTTTTCTGTCTGGAGATGATCCTGTTCAGTGGATGCAGTGGATTCTCCATGATTGACAGGAGCCTGCTCAGCGCCCGTTGCTCTGTCATGGATGTAAAGCTGTCCAGCTCCATGCCTACAATAGAGCCTGTCTTCCTCACCAGTTTGTTCAGGTGTGAGGCGTCCTTCTTCTTTATGCTGCCTCCCTAGCACACCACTGCATAGAAAAGGGCACTCACCACAACCAACCTCCTTGGTTTTGCTGGTGTTCAGGTGTAAGTGGTTTGAGTCACACCATTTAACAAAGTCCTTGATTAGCTTCCTATACTCCTCCTCCTGCCCACTCCTGATGCAGCCCATTATAGCAGTGTTGTCAGCGAACTTTTGGATGTGGCAGGACTCCGAGTTGTATTGGAAGTCTGATGTATATAGGCTGAACAGGACCAGAGAAAGTACAGTCCCCTGCGGTGCTCCTGTGTTGCTGACTACAATGTCAGACCTGGAGTTCCCGAGACGCACATACTGAGGTTTGTCTGTAAGATAGTCCATGATCCATGCCACCAGGTATAAATCTACTTCCATCTCTGTCAGCTTGTCCCTAAGGACCAGAGGTTGGATGGTGTTGAAGGCACTAGAGAAGTCCAGAAACATAATTCTTACAGCACCACTACCTCTGTCCAAGTTTGAGAGGAATCGGTGTAGCATATAGATGATGGCATCCTCCGCTCCCACATTCTCCTGGTATGTGACTGCAGAGGGCCGAGGGGGTGGCGGACCTGTGGCTTCAGGTGGTGAAGCAGCAGCCGCTCCATGGTCTTCATCAGATGTGACGTCAGGGCGACAGGCTGGAAGCCATTCAGCTCACTAGGACGTGATACCTTTGGGACTGGGGTGATGCAAGATGTTTTCCAAAGCCGCGGGACTCTCCCCTGTTCCAGACTCAGGTTGAAGATGCTCTGTAGAGGACTCCCCAGCTCCAGCGCACTGGCCTTCAGCAGTCGTGGCAATACTCCATCTGGACCCACTGCTTTGCTGGCACGAAGTCTCGTCAGCTCTCTGCTCACCTGGGCTGCTGTAATTGTGGATGGGGATGCCTCTTCTATGCTGGTATCAGCAGAATGATGGGTGGAGGGTGCAGTACTCCAAGGTGAAAGTGGGTTAGGGTTATCAAACCTATTAAAGAAGTTGTTCATTTGGTTTGCTCTCTCCACGTCTGTCTCGATAGCGGCACCCCGCTTCGAGCTGCAGCCAGTGATGATCTTCATCCCATCCCACACTTCCTTCATGCTGTTATTCTGCAACCTCTGCTCCAGCTTTCTCCTGTACCGCTCCTTCGCCGCCCTGAGCTGGACTCGGAGTTCCTTCTGCACAAGCTTGAGCTCATGCTGATCACCGCCTTTAAAAGCCATTTTCTTCTGGTTCAAAAGGCCCTTGATTTCACTTGTAATCCATGGCTTGTTGTTAGCATAGCAGCATACTGTTCCTACTGGAACTACAATGTCCATACAGAAGTTGATGTAGTCAGTAGTGCAGTCAACAACCTCCTCAGTGTTCTTACTATGTGACCCCTGCAGGATATCCCAGTCTGTAGTTCCAAAGCAGTCTCTCAGAGCCTGCTCTACCTCAGGGGACCACTTCTTGAATGAGGGTGTGGTTGTAGGTAGCTCCCTCAATCTTGGTTTGTAGTGAGGCTGAAGCAGAACCAGGTTATGATCTGCTTTCCTAAGCACAGCCAGTGGGGTGGCGCTGTATACGTCTTTAACATTTGCATACAGTAGGTCAATAGTCCTATTTCCCCATGTGGATATTATGTCTTTTATTTTCACTTTTAGTTGTACTTGGTATTCTCACTTTTGTGTAAAGCTTTCCTTATTATAAAACAAAAAGTTTTGTTTTGTACATTTTAGCCTCCTTTACTGTTGTTTGGGTTCTAGGATGGCGTATATGTGCCCTACAGTTTGTAATATATAGATCTTTAGACATACGGTTATTAATGCCAATACCAATAATATGTTAAGGGTTAGTGTGCCTAATTTTAATGGAATATAGTGAAGATTATTGGTAATGCTATTGTAACATAATATTCTCAAATCTGCTTATTCTAATTCTGGATCACATGTTGCCTGGAGCCTATCTTGGCAGCACTGGGCACAAGGCAGGAAAACAGTTCTGAACAAGGTACCAATCCATCACAGGACTCATACTCACACTGAGACCAATTTGGACTTGCCAGTTAATTTAAACTGTTTGTCTTTGGGAATGTGATAGAAAGCCAAGGAAAACCCACAGAGACTCAAACCCAGAACACTGGATCAGTGAGACAGCAATACTAATTACTGTGTTATAGTGCTAATTGTGTAATCAGTGTTCAAGGTTATAAGGGCTACTTTGATCCAAATACCAGGTACAATAAGAGACATCTTAGCACACCAAGAAGAAGAAACACAAGTAAAAATATTAAAAGCTGATCACAAGGAACATTAGAATAATGAATACAATACAATATAACACCAGCAGCTCATGCTGATGTATTATAGGTCATTATTCAAGCTCAAATCCTGGAGGTACACTGGTACAATTCAGCTGTCCCAGGCTCATTTTGGAATATTTTAAGTATAACATTGTGTCTTATACTGCACTGTTTATGTTTATCTAAAGTCTGTCATTACTTGTGCAGCGTGTTTTAGATGGCTTTGAAAACAATTTGTTGCAGTCTACATCCAAGAATTACAATCATTATTTTAGGTACTTCATTTCAATTTGGCTCATCTTATCCATGCAGATTACATAGTTCATATACAGTACAACACCATTTCCAAAAAAGTCTGTAAAATGTAAATAAAAACAGAATGCAATAATTTGCAAATCTCATAAACCCATATTTTATTCACAATAGAACATAGAAAACATGTCCAGTGTTGAAAGAGGGACATTTTACTCTTTCATGAAAAATATTAGCTCATTTTGAATTTAAGCAACACATCTCAAAAACGCTGGGACAGGGGCAACAAAAGGCTGGAAAAATAAGTGGGACTAAAAAGAAAGAGCTGGCGGAACATTTTGCAACTAATTCGGTTAATTGGCAAAGGTCTATAATATGATTGCGCTTAAAAAGAGCATCTTAAAGAGGCAGAGTATCTCAGAAGTAAAGATGGGCAGAGGTTCACCAATTTGTAAAAAAAACTGTGTCTACAAATTGTGGAACAATTTCAGAATTAAGTTCCTCAATGTAATGTAAATTGCGACGACTTTGAATATTTCATCATCTACAGTCCATAATATAATCTAAAGATTCAGAGAATCTCTGTGCACAAGGGACAAGGCCGAAAATCAATATTGGATGCCTGTGATCTTCGGGCCCTCAGGTGGCACTGCATTAAAAAAAGTCCTGATTCTGTCATGGAAATCACTGCATGGGCTCATGAACACTTCCAGAAATCTTTGTATGTGAATACAGTTCACTGTGCCTTCCACAAATGCAGCTTAAAGCTCCATCATGCAAAGAAGAAGCCATATGTGAACATGATCCAGAAATGTCACCATCTTCTCTGGGCCAAAGCTTATTTAAAATGGACTGAGGCAAAGTGGAAAACTGTTATGTGGTCAGATGAGTCGAAATTTGAAATTTTTTTTTGAAAAACATATAGGCGCTATGTTCACTGGACTAAAGAGGAGAGGGACAATCTGGCTTTTTATCAGCACTCAGTTCAAAAATTTGCATCTCTGATGGTATGAGGTTGCATTAGTGCCTATGGAATTGCCCGATTGAACATCAGGAAAGGCACCATCATTGCTGAAAATTTATATACAGGTTTTAGAGTAATATATGCGCCCATCCAGATGACGTCATTTTCAGGGAATGCTTTGCATATTTCTGCAAGACAAGGCTAAAATGCATACTGCATCTATTGGAACAGCGTGGCTTCGTAGTAAAAGAGTCTGGGTACTGAACTGGCCTGTCCACAGTCCAGACATTTCATCAATTGAAAACATTTGGTGCATCATGAAATGAAAAATACAACAAAGAAGCCCCAGGACTGTTGGGCAGCTGGAATTCTACATCAGGCAAGAATGGGACAACGTTCCTCTCCAAAAAGTCAAGCAGCTGGTCTCCTCACTTCCCTGACATTTATGGACTGTTGTTAAAGGAAGAGGGGATGCTACACAATGGTAAACATGGCCCATCTCCCAACTTTTTTGAGATGTATTACTATCCTGAAATTCAGAATGCCTTTATTCTTTTCTTAAAATGGTTCATTTTCTCAGTTTAAAAATTTGATAGGTTTTCTATGTTCTGTTGTGAATAAAATATGGGTTTATAAGATTTGCAAATCATTGCACTGTTTTTATTTACATTTTACACAGCATCTAAACTTTTTTGGAATTGGGGTTGTAACTCACTAATTCAATCTTACTAATTGTCAATCACAAGGCTAAGATATATTAGATACCTTCTCCTGTGATTTTCAGACATAGCCTTAATTTATATAATCTTAGAGAGTCAGAGGCAGTTGGCGCCTTGCTCCTGTAGCTATAACTAAGTGTGAAATATCCAGTGACTCACTCCAACTACTCTGCAAGCAGGTTTGACTTTGTCTTTAGTGGTAGGGGTGAGCTGTGTGTGCAGGAGAGATGACAACCAATGAATGCTAATCGGAAAGTACAATGCATATAATGCAGTGACTAGGAATAAGGAATGTGGGTGTTTTGGACCTCACAAACAGAATAGAAGCTTGTCTGTCTGATGTCTTGTGTTTTACATGCCATGACAGAATGAAAAAAAACAAAAAAAGGATTAAATTGTGGCTGAACTTGATGTACCGGTTAACCTTTTGTATAGCACTGTCTCTATCAGGCAGAATGATATTGGCTGTCACTGAAAGGGGCTAGCACAACTGTGCTGGAAGGTTGGCACGTAGTCACTAAATTTGACGTGGCTAGTTGTTTTCAGTCATGTAAATTAACATAGTCTGTCAACAAGATCAGCAACTGGAGTTGGCCAATCTGACATACCTAATGACTAGAATTTGTGTAGTGCCATTGGCTTTAAGTAAAGGAGTCAAAGTACAAAAGTAGTTGAAAAAGCTAATCTGTAGAAGTCAGATGTTGATCTGTCAGGACAGGTTAGAGGAATTCATGCTTGCAAGCTCTACATTTAGACACCTAAAGAAGGATTTGCTCAAAGCATTTAAAGTTCATCCTGCTTGGGACAGTGTCATAATAGGTTACTGCTTTAAGGAACATCAGAGAACCCAAATTGAAATTGATTAAAATAGAAGGTGACAAAAGTCAAGATAAGATGTGCCAGAAGACTCTTATTAGAAATGTTTAGTTGATCTCATGCCATATATAGTAAAACAGAAAGCAAAAGTGTTTAATACTATTAACAATCTAGGATATTAGTACAGTGTTATTTATTTCTGTATCAGCTGTGCAAAAATCCTGGCCAAAGCAGTTTTAATTAAAAATGCCACCCAATGTGCAGAGATGCATATTTGTACAGTTTGTACAAAGATACTGTGACTTTTTAGTGTCTTCGTGGCTCCTTAACCTGATGTCCTAACTCAAACACTAGACATCCTGGGTCTTTTTCACTTATGGATCCAAAGCCTTCCTTTTTAAACTTGCCATGCCAAGGAGAGCAAAAGTACAATAGATTAAGTGTTCATCCATCCACTAATTGGCTGAAAACAGTTAATCATTTTATCCTGGCAGAATCAAATGCATGGCAGAAACCAACTCCAAAGAGAACACTCGACCAACACCAAAGGGACCACTCGTACACACACCTACACCCACTCATAAAGGGGCATTTTGGAGTTCATGAGTTAGGCTGCATTTCTGTATAATGCCAAAGTTGGATTAAACTGGCTCAGCAAAATCATTAGAAAGAGAGAGCGAGAGAGAGAGAGAGAGAGAGAGAGAGAGATTGGGAACATGCACTGATACTGTGTGTTGCCCCACAACACAACAAACCACTTCAGCATCCCAAATCATTAGAAGTCTAATTATATTATTTGTATTCAGACACATCTTTTCTTTACTGGAAATATGTGATTTTCAATCCAGCAAAACATGTCGTCATCATATCACACCTTTCATTTTTGTCAGGATAGTCCACCGTTCTTTAACTAGTACTGTTTGAGCCCTGGCTTCACGTAGCACACTGCATCAACATGACACATACATTTTGTTTATTTTTGTCAGAACTGATTTTCAAAGTTAAGCCTGATACTGCCAGCAACTATGATGACATTGTGCCCTTTTGACTTTGATGGGATTATTAGTTTTTCTACGGGCTTAATCCTTTCAACATGGTGTGATAGATGAGGAGTACAATTTTGGACACGATCTTCAGAAATATGAGGAAATCAAAAATATCTTGTGTTTTGCATTGTTTATTATGGTTCAACACCCATCTATCTATGGACTTTCCACCCTACTTATCCAGTTCAGGGTCACAGTGAGTGACACCAATCATGGCAGCACTGGGTGCAAGTTGGGAACTAATCCTTACCAGGGTGCCAGCCCATCTCAAGGCACGCTCACACCCACGCTGGGCCAAGTTAGAGTAACCACTTACCCAAAACATGCATGCCGTTGGAATTTAAGAGGAAAAACCAAGCAAACATAGGCGGAATGAGCTAACTCCATGCAGGCAGTTAATCACATTCATATTGTGAAGGATACATCACTTCAATCTGGAGTCAGATATGCCCAACAAAATACAGTTTTACTTAGTCAAAGTTCCAGAAAAGGTAAAATAATAAAATGAGGCAAAAAATAATGGCCACCTATTCTACTGGGCCTACCTGTGACTGCCTCTGGCCACTTTACTTAAATAGCTTGCCTACTTGCCTGCTTACTAAAAACAAGAGCTCCAACTCTGTTAGACACTCTGCCATCTTCTATTCTCTCTCTGTTTTTTGGCTACAATTCCCTCTTGCTAGTCAACCTTCTGCTTCAGCTCCCCACCGAAATCTGAACTTGAGGGCTATTCCTGAGACCTCTGCCCTCCTGACCCTTCCTCTTGACCCTGGTCAGAAAAAAATTGTGTGTGTGGCTAGTTTCTTCGAGTTGTCAGAAACCTCATTCTCTCTGTTTTTCAGAATGCCTACCTTCAGCCTTCCGCCTTCAGCCTTCCTCCTCAGTTTAGCTAATTTTTTGCCTGGTTTTAGATAAAGTTAAGCCAGCTTCATTTCTGCGTCATTCTGCTACCTTTAAAATATTTACTTCCACAACGTTACTCACAATTGTATGGCTATTTATAGTAGCATGCTGTAACCATAAACAAATACTGCCAAGATGTAGCAGACATTTGTAAAATCTTCATATTGATGATAAATACTCTAAACAGGTATGCTCTTTATATCTTTCAGAGGGCAGAGCATGTGCTGTAGTGTTTGACTGCAAGTTCATTGAGACCTCAGCCGCTGTCCAACACAACGTTTCTGAGATGTTTGAAGGCATTGTGAGGCAGGTGAGGCTCAGGAGGGACAGCAAAGAGGTGAACGAAAAGAGGATGGCTCTCAACCGAAGGAGAGAAAGCATCCCCAAAAAGGCAAAACGCTTTCTGGACAAAATGGTGGCCAAGAATAACAAGAACATGGCCTACCGATTAAAATCCAAGTCATGCCATGATCTGTCTGTGCTGTAGAAGTTTTTAAGCATTAAGAACGACTCTACTGAAGAATGAAAAATCTCTCAGACTCTAAACTGTGTTTCGTCTCCTACAAAGGCTCAAAGCAGCACTAAAGTTGGGACTCAAAAGCAGAGCTGAAACACTTTTAACACAAACCATTAGTCTGGCACAGGTGGCTCATCTTTATTTGTATGCATTTTTGCACAACAAATTTAAGCCTCTAGTGGAAAAAAAAAATGACAAGTTTTAGCCAGCAGTGGAGTATGAAAGAATGTGGACAGACAGAGACGTCTGGTGCAGACAAGACTGCTTCATATCAAGAAGACTGATTACTCCAGCAAGGTCTTGCCAAAGTGCTTTAACACAGAAACCATGACGACCTTAAAACAAGCACAAGAACACAGTCATTTATTTAAGACAGAATATTTGGAATGTTCTGTGAATGTTTCATAAATATTTTATGGACTGTATAAAATTTTATTTGGCTAAAGTTTTATATCTGAAGTTCATTAAATGAATTCCATTTTTGAAGGGAAAGAAAATGTAAAAAACTTGTGATCACAAAAATTGTAGAATGAATATACTTTTTAAAACTAGCTAAATGGATTTTTTTTTATAGTTAGCAACTTGATTGCTGGAGAAAGTAATCTTATACTAGCTTATGTCTAATGGCCCTGGCATAAAGATAATAAATACAAAAAATTGTGAAGTGCGCCTTTGTGTGTCACAAGTTCTACTCTGACTCAGCAAACCTGCCAATGTGAAGTGCATAGTCGGTGTTGACTCAGTTTGAGTTTAATCCCACTAGGAACACACAAATCTTTCCCTTCCTTCATTCTTTGATGAAACTGAAATTTGAGGTTGTTCATGGAATTTGTAAAGGTTTTTTGCAGAAATTGATTTCTTGTCTTTTATTTCAATTATACATTTGCATGTTTTATAAAGTAATATTTTGTGTATATTTAAATAAATATTTTTTACACAATGCAATGGCTGTAGCATGAAGTATGCTTTATGAACCTGAAGCTTCCAGACATATGCAGTTGCTGTATTGACTTTTTTCATACTAGTGTCATAATCGGTTTCTAGTCTTGTGTGATGTAGATAATGATGCCTTTTGCCTCAAAAGACTCTTCATATTCTGAAATCCCAAGCTGTTTCAGGTTTATTAAAAAGAGGTATATAAACTTCATTTATATTATTATATTTTAGGACAGTTTATGCAAAACGATCTCCAGCTAAACTTCTTTTCATGATTTCCAGCACAAGATTAAAGACAGTTGTTACCATAATAAATGTCTCTCTGCGATACGGACTTTGGTGACTTGATCCAAGTGTCTAGTACAGACCGTTGAAACAAAGCAGGATGTTTTATTCAGTGGAACAAGCCTGCTGTGCTTTTAATTCGGACAGAACTGTTAATCTTCAGTGGTCTACCAGGCAATAAATTTTACAGAAACGCTAGTGCAGGCACCTCAGGAAATAAAAAGAGTAGTGGAGCTGTTTCTTGGCATAAATGACTGATTACCACAATCCACAAAAAAAAAAAAAAAACAGTGAAAAGAGTCAGGGCTCCCAAACTGGTGAGTGCCTAGACAAGCCTAGAAATAGCCCTGGGGAGTGGTGACAAGATGGAAAAACATGTCCGCTTTCTTAAGATTTTGTCTGACAAAATGTCATGACAGTGAACTTTTAAGTGTCATTATAAATGAACTACTTAAAAATACAGAGACAACATTTCCATTTCTTCATATCTTGAGACCACTGGATAAAGTACGTTTACTGTATCTAATCTGAGGCTGTGATGGTACCAACATTTAGTTTACTTACATAGTTGCTTTCTTTCATCATCTCACTTTAACACCAGCAATCTTGCTTTCATTAGCTCAAAGTGAAAAAAGCAAGCACAGCTTATAATACAAGAAGCCCAACAACACAACATAAATGACTACATGTGGTAAAAATAAAATGCTCATCAATTCTTAATAATTTACTTGAATTTTGCTATCAAATAAGGTCCGGGATGTGTTCTTGGAGCATTAAGAACAAATCCAGCTGTCTCTTCAGACACACTTACCTCCAGACAAATTGAACAGCATTCTTATGTAACTAGCACAACAAGAGAGGTGGGCAGAAATAGCCACACACTGCCGTGTCACATTCAGAGTCACCCATAGGATACAGCAGCCTGTGCCAAAAGTTTAGCATTATCTGAATCTGATTTGAAAAAGCCAGAGGTTTCTGTCAGAAATCTAAAGACAAACAGGCATTTAATGATTCATGATCATAGTTGGTGTCTCTTATTCTTCAGGTGTCCCCAACCAGTCCCTTATTTGATGAAACTTGGGGCCTGCCTGTGCAAGGAAGTAGGGTCTGTAGAGGAGTGCTGTGCTGAATCAAAGCTCTGGATAGCCTGCTTTCTCTACAGCCTTAGGGATGGCTATGTAATCATAGCCATTGCCTCAAAGACTGCAATGAAGCACATACTGTATGCTGTAGTCATTAAAACTACACCTAACATATAAAACAATATCAAAGTGATTACGACATGCACCATATTGTCTATAAATGTTAAATTTGTTAAATTTTCTGGCTTTGTGTTGTTTTTTGGTATGGAGTTATTTATAGGGTTTATAGGTTTATACATAGAGTCATTATTGTCACATGTGCGGAGTATAGTAGAATTCTTACTAGCATGTGCTTATCAACATGCAACATGTCACTCTTTGGCACCATGACTAGTAAGCAGAATGACATTATCTCAAAATATATAAATTCCTTACCTGAAAGAGCTACGTTACGTTGAAATGCCTGTCTTTCAGACACTGAAAATATCCCAAAATATCTATACATAATTAATTTGTCAAAAAAATAATAATTCAAAGCCTACACAGGTAGTAAAATAAGCAGAGTGACTGTTTACATTTTCTTTGTGTTTCTTTACTTGTGTATTTTGCTTCAAAATGAAATGTCACCAAATTAATATTGTACTACTCATCCATCCATTATCCAACCCGCTATAACCTAACTGCAGGGTCACGGGGGTCTGCTGGAGCCAATCCCAGCCAACACAGGGTGCAAGGCAGGAAACAAACCCCGGGCAGGGCGCCAGCCCACCTCAGGGCACGCACACACACACACACACATACACACCCACACACCAAGCACACAATAGGGACAATTTAGAATCACCAATGCACCTAACCTGCATGTCTTTGGACTGTGAGAGGAAACCAGAGTATCTAGAGGAAACCCACGCAGACACGGGGAGAAATATTGTACTACATCTCACTTTATACAATAACAATAATACGTAATGCAAGATGGATGGCTGGAGAAATTGTATCTTCTGTTCAGGATCAATACATATTTTTTTTTTTTTTTACATTTTATTGATTTTATTAAAATCAAATAACATTCCATACAAGCAAGTCAAGTTTAACAAAACTAGGTTTGAAACAAATCAACCCCTACCTATAAGAAAGAAAGCAAGGCCAACAGAGTAAAACTTTAATAGTAGTAAAAATGTGTAAATAAATAAATGAAAAAAAATGTAATAAAAATGAGGGGAGAGAATATGCTTCCTCAATTTAAATGCTTATTCTGAAATGTTATTGATTAGATCCTGCCAAATTTTGAAAAGATTTTGTACAGATCCTCTGAGTGAGAGTTTGATTTTTTCCAATTTCAAATAGTATATAACATCAGTTACCCACTGACTTAAAATAAGAGAGTTAGGATTGTTCCAGTTGAGCAAGATAAGTCTATGTGCCAATAGTGTAGTAAAGGAAGTTACAGTTTGTTTGTTTTTCTCACTTTAAGCCCATCTGTAAGTACACCAAAGAAAGCTGTTAGTGGATTAGGAGGGATTGTGACACCAAGGCTGTCTGAAAGGCATTTAAAGATTTTGGTCCAGAATAATGTTAATTTGGCGAAAGCCCAAAACATGTGACCCAGTGAGGCTAGAACTTGATTGCAGAGTTCACAGGTTGGATCTTGCCCTGGAAACATTTTGGACAATTTTAAATAAGACAGACGCGCTTGATATATAATTTTAAGATGAATAATTGTATGCTTTGCGCATATGGAGCTCGTGTGACTTCTCTGCATTGCGACCTTCGATTCCTTTTCTGAGATGTTGAGTGAGTGATCCTTTTCCCACTGTACTCTAGGATCTTTGAAAGGAAGGGACTTTAAAATGTTTTTATATATTGATCAGTCAGAGTCCTCAGTACTAGCCACATTACCTATCAAAGAGAAGCAATAGAATAAATGTAAAAATATTTAATATTGGATATCTCTTGCCCCATGTGTAGCCTCAGTGTTCCTTGTATGCCTTTACTCGGTATCCATGTGTGTCTCAACCTCTCTTGCCTGACACTTCCTCTTTTGATCACATCACCAAAGCCAAATTGACCAATCAGATTGCTCAGAGGGACTAGATACACACACACACACACACAGAGTAGTGTTTTTATATAGTAGATTATAAACCACATAACAGGTTTTAGAGCAGGCCAGAGCCTGAACATTGGCAGTAAAAATTGATTATTACTGGAAAATTTCCACATCTTCAATTCAAGTGCAGTTTCTTTGATATTTTAGCATTCTTTGTTATCCTCTGCTTCACCATAATAAATTCTTCCATCAACAGCTCACTGACAAAATTCTTGTATCATGGAGTAATTCATAGGTTGTAGAAAGTATAAAGAACCTCATTTTTGAAACAGTTTTGAAGCTGAATCCAACATTAGTAACCCTGAATGCTAAAATTGGGGCACAAAGTGCAACTCCTATAAAAGATTCAAAATGAATCAAAAATATATTTCCTGTTTAGCAGCAACTATCTGACATGATAGTATTGAATACATGTTTTTAATTGAAGGACTGCAATATCTGCATTACTGAAATAATAACTGATATCTCTATTATGTTGCTATGGTCCAACCTAGGGAAAGGTTTACAGGACTAACTTTGAGGAGTATTGAGATTATTCTGATCCCCTACATATACAGCTTTGATGCCCTCATAAACAGTTGTGGACTATGGCCGGCCAGTCATCCCGGCCAATACTCCCAGGCCACCAGATGGAGCCCTCCCTGCAGCATGGAGGTGCCCCGAATGCCAGCAGGGAATTAATGACATTGGAGTTTTCATCCACAGCCCTGCTGGATACCATAGGGGCCACTAGAAGGCGCTGCAGGGAGGAGCAGCGAGACTTTCACATACAACCCGGAAGTGCATCATAGTCACATGAACAAAAAGACTGACATACTTCCAGGATGAAAAGAAGACTTTTGGATCTGACCCGGAAGTGCTAAGAAGTCACATGGACAAGGGTTCAGGTGCAATTCCGGGTCACGGACTATATGAAGGACTGTGGGAGATCCCAGAGTTGAGCTGACCTGGGTGGAAGGGTGGCAACGCATCTGGGAGTAGTGGAGTAGATTATTGAGTATTGTGAATGTATTGTTTAATGAGTATTGTGGAGAGGAGGGAGCTTTGTGCACTGTGTATTAATAAAAAGTCATATATTTGGACTTTTACCTGGTGTCTGGCGTCTAGTCTGAGGCTTCAAGAGGATGATAGCACCCTCTATCTGTCACACAGTGCAACATGTGATATAATTTTGCAGGTTCACAGATGGGATCAAAGCCAGAGAAATGATGTGATGGCTCCAAACTGGAGTTCTATCTCATCTATAAACTAGACATCACTCTCAGAAGAAAGGGTTTTAATCCACTTAATACACAGATCCTTACCTATCTGTCTGCTAACTACTGTATTAATTCCCTAATTAGCAGGACACCAAATATTCTTCAGCGATTACCATCAGTCGTAGAATGTTCTGGAGGCAGCATAGATTGTTTTGGAAAGAGTAACAAAGCAATGGCTCATTATCAGGTAAATCATGCATTTTATTTCAAAATAGCTTGATAAAGTAAGACGTGAGACGTTTTCACCTTGCATCTTTGAAAAGTAGATAGTGTAATATTCATCTGTTGACTTATCCATTCATTTTTCATACTCCATTAATCACTAAGTGTGCCACAAATACAATTTTAAAATGTATTACTAAATGTATTATTTTTTTATTTTTATTTTTTTGAAATTTTATTAATTTTATTGCAACCATTCCATACAAATCAATAAAATTTTACAAGAAGTAAAATTAAAAACAAATGTATTATTAAAAATATCTTACATATGTGTTTTCACAGTGAATTCTTTTAGTAAATACAAACGAACAGCAGACATACTTTTTTACATGAAACAACCAATCTAGTTAATCAAATAAAATGCTTTTATTAACTAAAAGTATTTAGTCTCACCACACATAGATAGATGCACATAGATTAAGACAAACATTTTTCCCTTGGTCATATCCCACGCATACTGTTGTGCTGATCTGAAATGTCCATATTTTCATCTGGTACTTCAGCTTGAGAAAAGCAATCGATTTCTCAGCTTTTTTTGAAAACCCTGAATTTCCTGAATCAATGTATATCCTTTTCATTCAAAGAGACCACTTTTCATTATGGTGTTGTTCCATTCAGAGACATTTTTATGTTCATAGTCAGGACTTAAGTCAAAAGTGAAATCGCAACGTCAAGGTAGATTTGCAAGTGGCAGATATTGACATGGGCTTGGTCTTCATCCAGTATTGCTGCAATCCAGCCCTCGTGCACCCCTTACCTCGATTAACTGGGTTCAGGTTATGGCAAGAGTTTGCTCTGTTTACTGTAAGCTCAACCAGCTGAGCCACGGGGTGGTAGAAAGCTTCATGTGTGTTCATGGAAAGCCATCACCTGTGAGAAGAGGTATTGCAATTTAACATTTATTGTCAATTACCTACCTTGTTTGTTTTTAAGTTCAGTTGGTTATTTTATAAATTGTTGAAATCATAGGTGCTGTTTCCAAGGTAAATTAATTTGCAATTAATTTAATTACCCAATGGGGTGGCGCAGTGGTAGCACTGCTGACTTGCAGTAAGGAGGCCTGGGTTTGCTTCCCGGGTCCTCCCATTGTGGAGTTTGCATGTCCTCCCCGTGTCTGCGTGGGTTTCCTCCGGGTACTCTGGTTTCCTCCCACAGTCCAAGGACATGCAGGTTAGGTGCATTGGCGATTCTAAATTGTCCCTAGTGTGTGCTTGGTGTGTGGGTGCATATGTGTTGTGTGTGTGCCCTGCGGTGGGTTGGCGCCCTGCCCGGGGTTTGTCTCCTGCCTTGCGTCCTGTGTTGGCTGGGATTGGCTCCAGCAGACCCTCATGACCCTGTAGTTAGGATATAGCGGGTTGGACAATGACTGACTGACTAACTGACTTAATTACCCAATAATGCAAAATTCATTTGGTCATGTAAAAGAACAGTAAACTACAAGAAAAATGTATTTTTGTGCCATGAACTGAAATTTCATTCATTCGTTTTGGTTTAGTTCAGGGGATTTCAGAAGTTTTTCTTAGTATACCATCACCAAGAATTGAAATGTCTTGAATTACTATCCTTTTTTCAATCTTAAATTGTTATTTACTGAATTCTTATTAAGTCATCACTCAAGGTAATATTATGCATGTGGGGATTTACATTTTTTAATTAATTATTTTTTAAAGTAAGAACAGCAGTGGGATTTGATATATGATACAATTAGAAATCCTAAAGCTTATATATGTTTAATTTACATAAATGACAAATTTACATGTGAATTATGACCACAAGAAGAAGGAAATCACTCACAATTTACTTATAACTTCAGGTTAAAAAAGAAAGAAATAACTCTCACAAGTTTTTAAGTTAATGTCAAGACTGAGCCTGTGTTATGGTGCTGAGGGCCTTTATGTCGGGGTCCAATTTTGATAAATTAAGGTAGATCTGTTTCTACATTCAGCCTATTCCTGTATTTAAAGAAAAAAGGTGACCAATCTTTCTTTCTGACACACTAGCCTTCTGTTCTTAATATTGATAAAAACAAATGAAACTTTAGACGCATTTATTTTTTTGTTAATAATTGTCAATATTCATCTTTGTTCCCATTGTACATGCTCCTTTATTACTCTGCCAGTTTCTAAACATGTTATAAAAATGATGGCATACCAAACAAGTTTATCAAGACCAAATATATTTCAATGTCAGGAGATCACATCAGAGAGAGACACTGTGCAGACTGCATTGGTCAGGGGGTGAGAGGGCAGAATGACAGCAGTAGCCTGTTAGGATACTCCTTTGCAAAAATCTCTCAGCCTTAGCACATGGTTCCTGGCATGGATCAGCTCAAGGAGGTGGTGAGCAAGAGGGAGCTGTCCCCTTGAACTACATGTGAGCAGAGGGAAACTTTGAATTGGTGTGGGCAGTGGAGGTGGACATAAATAAATAGTGTGAGTTTGACTGGAAAATACAAGTCATAATATGCAGCCAAGGATAGAGAATGGGGTTTTGACGGCCACTGGCTTAGTTAATCTGATGCAATTCTTGACTGGATTACCTTTTACCATCAAACAACCTAAATGCTGATGGTAAAAATGATCATACATGTTGTTGGTCTGATTACGGATTAAAAGATTGTATTACTTGGTAAACTGTTAATTCAAAATTTTAGCTTAGACGCTCAGTAGTTGCATTAAGGATTTGATAAAGGTTTTTCAGTACAGTGTCAGAATTTGAGCAACCCCAAAGACCTTCTGCATGAATCAAAAAGTGTGAGCAGTCTCATCAAATACTTTTACTTCCAAAATCACAGCTTTGACCAAAGGATAGAACTCTGTCAAAAAACAGATTTGCCGAATACATATAAATTACAGCAGCAAAAATTAAAGTCATTGATTTACACACAAAAAAAAATTCTTAACCAGAATTGCAAAAACAGTTTTATGTTTATATGATTAAGCAGTGGTGTGATTTTAAAGGTTTTGCACTCTGTTCAACCCATTGTTGTGGAACTCTAGCATTATTACTTTAATGTTATTCTTTTTACAATATTTTATTGATATTGTAGTAATGTCACCACATCAGTATTTCTCAATCTTTTTTCTTGAACGTGTCCACCCTATTGAGGTTTTTTTGTTGTTGTTAGTAACGACAAGCTATTGTCGCAAGCGCAACATGTGATATCATTACTGGATGGACACGAGAGCCGGACTGTCTCGATTTACTAAGATTATGCAAATGAAATCTGGGTCCAAAAATCGCTTACAAATTCGGTAATGTGACATGTTCAAGCATAACTGGTGGGGCTATTTTTTCCTTGTAAAATCCATTACCATCTCTTTTGTTTTCTTCACACTTACCTCAAGGAAGTCATCAGAGGACTTTTTTCTAATATTCAGTTTCTCGTTCTTAGAACATCTCTTGAATTAAATATCAGATTTTCAAGGCTCCGTCAGATTAGTTTCATCAGCCAACCTCTGAGAATCTAATATAAAGGGAGGCAGTTATTTGTGTAGACAATAATAGTACTGGAGGGAGAACTAAACCTTGTCAAATGTGTTAAAAATAACAGAGCAAAGCTGAATGTCACCTGCTGTCTGCAATTCACAAGAAGAATGGTAACACAACAGATTTAGTTGTAAAGTAATCTCGAGGAGGTCAGCAGAGTGCCATTTAGGTTAATTTGCAATTGTCACGCATAGAGACTTTACAGACAGAATTGATTTGCTGATACTAAGAGCAAGCCCTGCCTTAACACATCAGGAGAACGCACACATTTTGAACAGCAAAAAAACTTTAGTCCACAACTTCATCTTATGCATGCATGCTACATGGTCATTAGCCATGGTGTCACTGGTGGCTAAGAATAGAGTGGCCCCTCACATAGACGGCATAATTGTTGACATCAACTTAAAAGTAGGTGTAGCTTTATTTACTTATTAATTCCAAACTGAAAACGTGTCCTTTGGCCCACTAACACTAAATAATTCAATATAATATTTTTTAGGTTTAGAAAATATAATAAACAAAATACTTATACTGCAGTTGTCTAGAAAATAGGGAGCCTGGATTGCATTTTGTCATGTTTAAATATAAATGGCGGAGTAGCTTCGAGATGACATAGAGTTCTGCTGAGATTTCACAGACCCTTAGACCAGAGTGAGAACACTATCCAGTCCCTGTAGAGTTACATATATGAAATCTGTCTAATTTAAACAGGAGAAAATAATCAAAAGTGATTGATATGATTTTATTGGCCTTATTTTTTTTAGAAAAAAAAAACCAATATGGTAATATTAAATTTCAATAAGCTTGCAGATGCAAGTTGATGTTAAGATTGCCATCAGTACCCCTACATTTCTAAACTATGGATTTCAGCTAACATTTAAATTTGCCTCTTAGATATTGGCATATTGGTTAGCTCTGCTGGCAAAGTTTTGGAGCCAAAGGTTTCAATGCCTGTTGTCTTTATATTTGTGGAGTTTTTGCATGTTTTCCCTGCATCTATTTGGATTTTTTCTTTTAGCTCTTGCTAAGTGAACTGGCATCACTAAATTGACTTGTTATGACTGAGTGGCTTGTAATGAACTACCACCACCAGAGCTGTTTTCCATCTTGCTCCGTGATCCTGAAGTAGATAAGCATAAAAAGAGGGGGATGGATGGATGGATATTTAATCCATTTGGATGATATCGATCATTCTTGAACTGTCAACATGCACAAATAACACCCTGTTTAAAGTGTACAAGAAGAACAATTAGAAGGGTACAGTGTATTTGGAAAGAAAAGGTAAGAAATAAACAAATCAAACAATTTATTTCTTATGTATCCCAAAATAATGATAATAATAATACATTTTATTTATATAGCACCTTTCCCATGCTCAAGGCACCCCCAGCATTGATTCCCTACCAAGACAAGAAAAAATAACTCCCAAAAAATAAAATCTTGTAGGGGAACAATGCAAGAAATCCTGGGAAAGGTAATTCAGAATGAGACCCCATTCCAGATAGGTTGGGCATGCAATGTGTGTCAAAAAAAAAAAGAAAATGGGTTAAATACAACAAACAAAACAGAATACAAGTAATCCTCTTCACAGAGCTAGATGGCCAATATTTTGATTTCTACTTCAGAAAAATGATACAGTAGTACAAACTACAAGGCAATATTCAAGAATAGATTATACCACTCACTAAATACAGAAATATCACCTATGAGTATACAGTAAGATTTGTTCAAATACATCAAAACAAATTAAAAACTAATTAGCATAGATAAAAAAAACTATACCTGCCCATCAGCCAATTGTAGAACTACCAGGTTGTAGAACAAGGAGTCAGACAAACCAGACACAGTCACAGTCGTCGAGACCTCGGCCAACTAGACGTCTCCCACCTACTGGCCATTCCACAGCTGAGTCAGTTTTGCACCATGAAGTCTGATGAAAGGACCTTTCTATCCGATGATTTCAGTGCTCCTTTATCTGAGATAACTTTTACATAGGCAAGCAAACAACTTAGCAGTACAGCTGTTGCACCAAGTGCCTCATGAGGATTACTGAGAAGAAGGGGAGGGTTTAGTAATATTTAATAAATATCATATTACTTACATTTTAGTTAAAATAACTAACAACAGAGATGCAGTAAGCACAGCAAATCAGAAATTCTAGTCTGTGTATGGTAAACAGAAGCAATGAGTCTTCAGCCTGGATTTAAAAGCTGGGACTTAAAGGAGCAACTCTTATAGTAGCAGGCAGACCACTCCATAGCTTTGGGGCCCTGTAACTAAAAGCTCAACTTCCCACTGTTATTTTATTAATCTGTGGAATAGTGAGCACAATTGGCTACTGGTTCAATTCACACTTCTTCCTCGCTGTGTCACTTAATCTGTCTGTGCTCCATGTGTAAAATACAAAAAAAGAACTGTTATAAAATTTAAGAAATTGAGACCTTGTAAATTGCCTTGGATAAAGGTGCCAGCTAAAATTATAGGAATTGGCTTACATGCTGCCCTCCACTGAATCAGAGAACTCCTAGTGTATTACCTTCAATTCCCCACAGCCTTTTCTGTAAATCAACCCCACAGGAGCTCTGAATTCCATGACTTTCCCCATTACTGCAGTTGCTTCTGTTTTTGAAATGGTCAGCCATCTACTGGGTTGAATGGCCTGTTGTGGCTCACAGGAATGTATCACTTTTTCCCCATCTTACCAGGGACTGAAGAGGTAGAATCAGTCTTAAACACAGAATTCCTGAATGTATCTACAGTATATCCACTTCAGGCAATCGCTATTACAGACTTTCCTTCTATGGTTTTTCAAGGACAGCCTAAAAAATATGAAGCATAACAGCTAAGGGTGGTGGCAGCAAAGTTTCCCTGACTTGGACACAAAAATAGTTATTCACAGTATACATTGTACCAAGGTGGCTTACTACCATTCATTTCTTGAATGATATAAAATTGTTTACTGTCCTCATCCCAACTGGGTCTTCCTGCAGCAGATAATGGTACACTCCTGAGGTTCCAGGGTTTAAAAACAGAACAGAATTTCAACATATAACAGCTGGCTAAAGGGATGTATCTAGGAGTATCCATCTAACATGACTTCAGCAGATGTGATGGTTGATGATCACTTCCACAACTGCACCAGTGATGTGTTGATCTTAGCTGGCCAACATACTCAACTATATTTATCCTTCCCATTTCTAGATGTATTCTCAGCTGATTCCTGTCTTTGATATGGAGCATATGGCATGTTTTATTCCATGATGGATTTGGTTCAAATGGTCCCACATTAAATGCTTTATAATAAAAACACCTGTTTATACTGTAGAAAATTCTTTGTTATTTGTGGTAATCACAACTCAAAGACACATGATATCCTATATGGTGTTCCACAAGGCTCTATCCTGGGTCCACTGCTCTTTTCAATCTACATGCTTCCGTTAGGTCAGATTATCTTGGGGCATAACGTGAGTTACCACAGCTATGCTGATGACACGCAACTGTATTTATCAATAGCACCTGATGACCCTGACTCTGTTGTTTCACTAACACAATGTCTTACTTCTGTTTCTAAATGGATGAATAGTAATTTTCTCAAGCTAAATAAAGAGAAAACAGAAATTTTAGTGATTGGCAATAATGGATATAATGAGGTTATTAGAAATAAACTTGATGCATTAGGATTAAAAGTCAAGACAGAGGTAAAGAATTTAGGGGTAACTGTTGACTGTAACCTGAATTTTAAATCGCATATTAATCAGATCACTAGGACAGCATTTTTTCACTTAAGAAACATAGCAAAAGTTAGACCTTTTATATCATTGAAAGATGCTGAGCAAATAGTTCACCCTTTTGTTTTCAGTCGACTAGATTACTTTAACGCACTCCTCTCAGGACTACTCAAAAAAGAGATAAATCGTTTGCAACTACTGCAGAATGCAGCTGCTAGAATCCTAATTAGGAAAAGAAAATCTGAGCACATTTCTCCAGTTTTGATGTCACTACACTGGTTACCTGTGTCATTCAGAATTGACTCTAAAATACTGCTTATGGTTTACAAAGCCTTAAATAATCTCACTTCATCTTATATATCAGAATGTCTGACACCTTATATTCCAAATCGTAACCTTAGATCCTCAAAAAAGTGTCTGCTTAGAATTCCAAGAGCTAAACTTAAAAGAAGTGGCGAGGCGGCCTTCTGCTGCTATGCACCTAAAATCTGGAATAGCCTGCCAATAGGAACTTGCCAGACTAATACAGTGGAGCACTTTAAAAAACTGCTAAAAACTCATTACTTTAACATGGCCTTCTCATAACTTAATTTTAATTTAATCCTGATACTCTGTATATTCAATTTATTGTCATAACTATTCATGGTAGTGCTAAAGTCCGTATTAAGCCCTACTCTCTCTTCTGTTTCTTTTCCCGTTTTTCTGTGGTGGCGACCTGCGTCACCACCACCTAATCAAAGCACCATGATGTTCCTACATTGATGGATTAAAAGCCAGAAGTCTACATGACCATCATCAAGTCCTTCCATGAGAACCCTAAATACAAAGAGGACTGCTTCATTTATGTTAGGTAGAATACCCAGAGGGGGCTGGGCGGTCTCATGGTCTGGAAGTCCTGAAAATTTTATTTTTTTTCTCTCCAGCGTTTTTTTGTTTTTTCTGTCCTCCCTGGCCATCGGACCTTACTCTTATTCTATGTTAATTAGTGTTGTCTTATTTTAATTTTTACTTTGTCTTTTATTTCTCTTTTCTTTATCATGTAAAGCACTTTGAGCTTCATTATTTGTATGAAAATGTGCTATATAAATAAATGTTGTTGTTGTAGCCTAAGGATGGCATCCTGGTTCAGTGTTTGGTGCTGCTGCCTCATAGATATCTGAACTCCATAGTTGGTGACTGTCTGTGCGAGTCTTATAGGCCTCCTATGGCTGCGTGGGTTTTCTTTGAGACGCTCCAACTTTTCTCCCACATCCCCAAATATGCGCAGGTTAAGCCAAACGGTGAGTTCAGAGTGGCCTTTGTGAGTGTGACTGTGTGCATGATTGGACCTGTGAGTGGACCTGGCACCCTGTTTTGGGCTGTTGTTTGTCTTGTGCCCAAAGCTGCAGTGGCCTCCATAACCCTATTTGGATTAAACAGATTTGTGAATTTGAGGCAAATTTCATGTTTTCTTATGTAAACATGATTAAATAAAGAAACCTGAACCTTGAACTTTGATGTTAGAAGATGTCCAAAATCTGTTTATTTCTTTCCACTGTCACATAAATGTGAAGGTATAACCCAAAACAAACAATAAACATAAATTATTGAATGACTATCAAAAATAGCCCAGTTGGGCAAGAAAAACACAAAATCACCTTAATTTACAAAAGGATTTTCAGTCCCACTGAACTAAACATCAGGAGATGGGAAACAGTTGCACAGTTGACTGCCCTGATTTTGAAGGTGCTCTCTGTCACCTTTGTAACCTTAGCTGGAAGAAAGATTTGTTCTTTTGTTAAAAAATCAGATACATTTTCAAACATGTCAAAGTCTGGCCAGTTCATATGTCTGGCCCACATTTCCAGTGCCTTTATTGTAGCTTTTGCTTTATTTTGGACTTTAAAAGTCATTACTGATTTACCTTGAAGATTAAGTTTGAGCCCATTTGAGTGAGTAAAAATGTCTGAAAGATAAGGCAGTTTAAATCATAGAAATCATAGAAATGACTGGAGATTTCAAATTTTAGGTCTGATAAAATTTTTTGCTTTATTGCACAACTCAAAAAAGCAGAGTAAGCACTTTACCCAGAAAATCCATCATATTTTGGAGTGCAAAAGAAGCTAAAAATGATCGCTACCCATTTCTTCGCATACAGTAGCATTCAAAATAAGCATGACTGTAGTGTCCTGTTTGCACACTTTGTGCAAAATGAAGTGATGGTGAGACGATTCTTTTTAATACGTATGCAGGGGAACTTTATTTTAAACAAGTCTTACATCCATGGCATCCGTGCTGTATGTTAAACTCTAAATAAAACATACAATTGAGGTTCCTTTTTCCAGTACTTTCCTCATGACATAGGTGCCCACAAAATGCCTGATAACAGTAATCAATTTAAATGACACAACTTAAAAGAAAACTGCACATATATGTATTAATATTTTGTTTACACATAAATGTTACAGTAGAAGTTGGGTCTTTATGAATTTTACTATTTTAACTGCCTCATCCAAGACACTCTGAAGCTTTGCTGACATTTTTGCCAGCATTCGCTTCCCTATGTAAAATGCAGTGCACAGATATCACAAGCAGAGCAACAGCTCTTACATGCACAATCAAATCAAATTTTTCCCAATTGTATGAAGTTTTCCAGCTTTTGCTATAAGCTGAGCTAAGAATGTTTCAGCTGCTTTAACATTTTCATTTCATTTCATTTGGCATTCTCTAACTTTATTTTTAAAAATTCAATAGGTCTGGACACATACTCTCTATGTCTGGTCTCCAGGTGTCAAAGAAATGTCTTGGGCTTTAAAGCTTCATTTGATAGCACTTCAGAACACACAACACATGGTACGACACATGAAAAGCCGAGAGCCTGACACTCACTGCTGTATTCTCGCTTTTTTTAACTTGGGTTTTTATTGATATGAGACACTGAAGTGATTTCTTTGAAAATGGACCTGCTTCTGTGTATTTTATTGTAAGAGAACCTTAAGCTAGCCACTTATTCATGATGTGCAGGGTAGTTTGGCAGGAATACTACCGTACATCAGGCATATTCTGCATTACCTTTTCTTGCTAAATGGCATTAAATGGCAGTCAGGCTGCCTGCTAAAGCCAATCAGCAAATTCTGCTGCAGAAGTTAGAGTGAACTGTACTGCTACATTACATTACATTACAATACATTACATTACAGTACAGTATACTCTTTACTCTAACCCCCTCTAGAATGCTGCTTAAAATGGCTTGCATTTTTTCTTCTTCTTCTTCTTCTTCTTCTTCTTCTTCTTCTTCTTTCTTCTTCTTCTATCTGCTGCTACCATTAGGGGTTGCCAGAAATTAAAAAAAAATTCACTATATATTCATATATATGATATTTATATAATTTTGTTTTTATAATTTTTTTTATGTTGTTACTAATATTTTTGTTTTTTACAATTACAATGGCCATTTCACAGCCGTCCCACAATACCAAGGTTGCCCACAGATGCAGAGAATATTTTATGAAAAAATATAAAACTTATCACAAGAGTCTTCAACTAGTGTAAGAGTCTTGCATCACCAAATAAAACTTAGGTAACAAAACAAATCAGACCTTGTTTAATATTAATCAAAAAGTGTTTTACACCAATGAGCAGATATTTACCAAAAAACATTTTAAAATCATTTTCTATAAAACACAAAACTGGAGAAAGTCAGGCTTATGAAATACATGGCTTTAATCAAAACTTTAATGGTGGTCTTTGGATTTTATTTTATTGGATTTTTAGCCAGTCATTTACTTTTTAATATTCTTCTTTTCAATGGGAATATACTGTAGATAGTAAAAAAGTTTCAGTGGAATAATTATTTGTGAGGTTCTGTAAAAATCATGGACACCATTGTAAGGTACATTGGCCTACTGCATAGGTTCTTAATTTTTTTATTTCAAGTACCCAAATTCAAAAATCTGTATCATACTGGGACCCAAGAAGAAGATTATTACTATAATGAGAAAAGAGCTGTAAACAGCCAAATAATAATGGCAAGAAATAATATTCATGTAATTGCTCTCTTTACAAAGAGAAGCCATAAGCTCTCAGTTACAATGGAAGTGTTGGTAATGTTATGTGCGAAATGCTTCTTTGCAACAGAGATGATTTGGGTATGTTATAACCAACCATTTCTGAAATTTTGTACCAAACTTTGAACACTTTTATAATGCTTGAGGTAATAAGATTTTTACATTTTACCACCACTCCCTGTGATTTAATGTTGAAGCAAGCGGCATTCATGCAAATCAGCATGAACATAAAGACCTTAACACCAAGTATGGGTGAGCACACATATGTGACTCACAAGCGATATTACAGTATTTGCACACAGATGTCTTGGATGCAAACTGTTGTGCAGTAGCCAGCATATTATCCAGAAGATAAGCAGGGCTGGATGGATGATTGACAGCAAAATGTCACACAGGCATGATGAGCTGTACTTATTAACTCTTAATTCATTCACAGTTTATAAGGCTGGAGAGGCTCCAGAAAGCAGACATAGACTCCCAGGGCACTAGATCAATACAGCCTCACAGAACATAATGAATGGTGTATGAAAGAGAGAGACATGACATGGCACTGTGGAAGTTGATCGGCAGCACTATAAGAGTGAATGTGACTTCCAAAACTATGGGAGGTATTTTCTGCAAAAAAGGAAATGAAAATGAAAGTTATTAAATAAAAATACATCTCCCTTTTACAATTTAATTTTCAAAGTCTATACGCAAGAATGCTGCAAATTAAAAAAGGCTTGATGAAATAACATCATTTTCAATTTAATTTTCAAAGTCTAAGTGCAAGAAGACTGTACAAATTAAAAAAAAAATGAAATAACATTTGCAATTTCATTTTCAGTATGAACAGCAATGAAGCTGCAAAAATGAAAAGTAAAATATAATAAGCATGGGCGGCACCTGCTGCTAATTGAATTTTTAATTTCCACTTTGCATTTTCAAGCTATCAACATGAAAATAGCATGGACCAATAGGCAGGGCTTTGCACCATGGTTTCCCACAATTCTTTGTCCTTTATAGCTGTAGCCACATTCACCGTCATACTGTGAGCTTCACAGTGAAACCACCTCACAAAATCCAAAAACCATGCATAATTGTAGTTCTGAAGTAATTAATGTGCTATTTAATTACAATATTTAATATGACAAAAATTAGCCTTTATTATGTCCTAATTTATATTTATTTACACTGAAGTGGAACTGTGATGCTTTGTATTTTTTTGTGTAGAATTATATAATTTACCTCTCTACAGTTTCCATTACCTCCTTCTTTGTCCCATTCCCCTGTAGTTGATCAACAATCAGGACTCATTATTGTTGTAACTTTATAAAATATGGTGATACGGTAGTACTTTTTTAAAAACTTGTATTTCATTACTTTTAAAAATAAGGTGATATGGTAGTGATTATTTTATTCACTATGAACACCGTCTATAATCAGCATTTTTCATTTAATTCATGCTTCTTTTGCCATCATTTATAAGATTTTTTAAAATCCACCTCATAAAGAAATACATGAGTAATGAATATAAACTGTATTTGTCACCGGTTTGAGTAACTATTGACATTTGTGCTAAACTGAGAATGATTCACGTTTGTTAATTATTGTTTGAATTGTTCACTTTGTTTGAAGATTATACACGCTTGTTTTTAATTATATTTTTTCTTTTCTGCACTGAGTCAATTGATGCATTGCATGTGTTTTTTAAGTGGTATTCTCATTTAATTGGTTAATTGTAGTTAGGATATAGCGGGTTGAATAATGGATGGATGGATGGTTAATTGATGGGTTAATTCTTGAGTGCTCCCATATGAAGTTATTTAAGGGCAATAAATAACAGCGTAGCAGCAGGGTGAAGAAGAAGAAGAAGAAGAAGAAGAAGAAGAAGAAGAAGAAGAAGAAGAAGAAGAAGAAGAAGAAGAAGAAGAAGAAGAAGAAGAAGAAGAAGAAGAAGAAGAAGAAGAAGAAGAAGAAGAAGAAGAAGAAGGCGGCGACGACGACAACAAGAAGGAGAAAGGTCATGGAGGGAGAGGGGGCTGGCTGTGTAACGCCAAGAAGGCAGTTAAAGAATGCCCCAGGCTTGTTTTTAAAGAGATTGATTCTTGCATTGTTTTAACCTCATTGTATTTAATGAAGACTTATTTCTATTGGATTTTAGCATCCACTTCACTTCTGTTTACAGCGATCGGTTCATAGTGTGCATTGTTGCAATGTTACTTATTTGGTTGTTTATTAAATTGCGGATTTTTCAAATGTTCATGTTTTTCCCTGTGCTTAAAACTCGTTAAAAGTGTTTACAGCGATCATTTGTAAGGCTATAGTGTGAATTCTTGCAATGTTGCTTTTCTCTGTTCAAGGTTTTCTCAGTGTTATTAAATGTTTTTACATTTAGTTTACTATTATGCTGTGCATTCTATGGTATGATTAACTATTTTTGTGCTTAAAAATATTTAAAAAAATATTTACATACAGTTCATACGGTCTGGAATAAATTAATTGTATTTAAATACAATTCTATGGGTTACGACCAGAGTTTTGGGATGAATTACGGTCGTGACCCAAGGTTCCACTGTATCATTGTTTCATACGATCTTTATGTGACCAGAATTGTTTCATTCTTTTTGATTAGAAATGTGAAATTAATTGATAGGTAATGCAGTACACATTTGTTACCTCATTTCTTTGAGGTTATAAATGATGGAAAAAGAATGGATTATGGAAGGTCTTTGTGAACAAAATCACTACTGTATCACATTATTTTAAAAAGTAATGAAATAAGGTAATAAAGTAGTATTTTTATTTCTTTTACTTTAAAAAGTTATAACAATAATGAGTCCAATCAAGTAATCTCTCAACTACAGGGGAATGGAATGGAGAACAAGGTGGTGAAAACTGTAAAAGCCTCGCCCATTGACCCACACTATTTGCATGTTGAGAACTTGAAAATAGAAAATTAGATGAGCAGTGGTTTGTGGCAGTGTTTGTTTTACTTTACATTCTTGGACTTTCTATCTTGTTGCTCTTTATGGT
The DNA here is from genome assembly GCF_016835505.1 of Polypterus senegalus. Taxonomy (NCBI): domain Eukaryota; kingdom Metazoa; phylum Chordata; class Cladistia; order Polypteriformes; family Polypteridae; genus Polypterus; species Polypterus senegalus. The sequence goes on from NC_053168.1 coordinate 90,068,824, forward strand.
ATTATTCTATATGTTGTGGAGTGGCAACGATTAGGTTCAGTCAATTGCTATACCCTACCTTATTAGGTATTCCTTCTTTAAATAATATCTTTGTGGTGAAGCCATAATGTTAGTATCAGAAAACCACAACATATGATAATTTTCAAGGGAACTACAAGTTTGTGGCTTCGATTACTGTAAAATCATTATGTCCTTCATTCTCGAATGTGAACTCCTACTCCTTGCTTGGAATAGGTGGAGGACTCTAAACCAAGTCACTCTCAATTGAAATCATAGTCAAATGCTTTAGTCTTTTGTTTCACATTGTGGATTGGAACCTTTTTTCCTTGTCTGAGCTTGGAGAAAGATAGCTAGTCACAAATGCAAGTGATGAGTGATGTCAGGTAAAGCCTGAAAGCGACGTCAACATTTGGGAAGATGTCCTGCAAGTTTGTTTGTTTGTTTCTTTCTTTCTTTCAGAGACTGTAAAAGCTCCGGAGGAGATGAAATGATTGAATTGACCATATATATATATATATATACACTAGTCCCTATAGGATTGCATAGAGTTTTTTTTTTTTGGATTGTTGCAGCCAAGATTGCCTGTGTTTTTTTTTTTTTTGCAGATATTTTGAACAAATTGACAAAATTGCAATTACAGTATTTTTAACCACTACCAGTAAAGGGACATATGTAGTTTCTTTCTTTGTGTATTTTTTTAATTTAACAAGCAACATTATTGCAGTGCTCACTTTTATTTCTTTCCTGAACTCAAGAAACAATCAGTTACATACAGTACAAGAGAACACTGTCATTTTATCCAGTTTGTTTTGGCAAAATAAACTCAATTTAAAAAGGAAATGATGTTAAATACATTAGCATAAATGTATACTTTAATTGTTTTTCATGCAGACTACTTTCAGTTCTGTTGTTTCACAATGCCTCAACTTAACACTGCACTAATAACTGGATAACTGCCTAACACGATGTGGCCATTGCATCGACTTCAAATGTAAACAATCCATTTTAAAGAATGCAAACTATGCATCAGTTCAGCTTTGACACATACAGGCTATAGGAAAAAAACAGCATAATTTCTTACATCTATGTGGATGTATCATATTTGTGTGTGTGTGTGAGTGAATGAAAGAGGAACTACAACTCAAAGTCCACTGAATCATCTTCAACTTCCTTTCTCTCAAATGATCAGCTGTGGCTCTGTTGGTTGTGGAAGAAGAAAACTAATGCTCTGAGAGTTTTGTTTGTAGTTGACCTCCTTCAGCTGGACAACACCAGCACTTTGTATTGTTTGGCTACAGTGCTCAGTTACATAGTCTATCCTATTGGCAATCTCTGAACACATCCAAATCAACCACTCCACAAAGTGAAGTGCTGAGTGCTGCTGGATGGAAATTTGTCAAGGAAGAATGGAGTTAATTTTTAGGTACATCAATGAAACCTGGAATGAACTTATCTTCAGCGATTGAGCCAAATTTGTGCCTAGAAGTGTCCACGGACGATGCTGAACTTCTGCTACAAACCAGGGAAATAAAGCCACACAAAAAGAAAAAAAGAGTAAGAATCAGGCCAAGCATTCAGTGTTCTTCTTAATGTAAAAAGTAATATTTCTTAAAATCATGAAAAAAGTATACAACTATCTAGGTTTTTATCTAGGTTAATAAAATGAGTTTGTGTGTTGCTAAAGGGTTACTATGGTGGGTTAAGAAGGAAGTGTGTGCAACTTGTTTTTAGGCCTATCTTTATTTTCATCTCTAGGAACTTCTTGTAGAATCCACTATGTTCTGAATGGTACTGTAGAAAGTGGAAAAGCTGCCCAGTGAAATTTTATAAAAACAAAAAATTAAACTAAGTTAGCTCCACAAACAACATTCTATACATTTCACCATATACTACTGGCCAAAAAATGCAAATACTTTCAACTGCTAAAAAATATCAAGACTTCTTGTGGAAAATCTGAACCCAGTGTATGACTTTGCTGAGATCTCTGCTGAAACTGAAGAGGAGACACCTGTGAGAAAACTGGGTTAGTTTTTCTTGGAGGAAAAAGCATGAGGCAAAAGAAAATGCTTTTTATTTCTTTCTTATCTCATTATTGTCTAGCAGAAACCAAAAAGATATTAAGGAGATCTCTTTTGTGATTTCTCACTACTATGAGCAATACCATTTTTGCAAAAAAAAAACCAAATTACTACAATTTGCATCATACAGACCAATTTCACTTTTGTATAATGATGTTAAAATACTCTCCAAAGCTTTAGATAGAAGTATCGAGAAAGTGCTTCCTTCTCACAAAACCAAACTACATTAAAGGCAAACATGTATCTTAAAACCATCACCATCTGTTTAATGTAATATATTCTCCCACAACATTTAACACATCTGAGTCAAATGGAACTATCTGTTCACCACATTGTACAAATTTGGGTTTGACCCAAATACATCTGCAAGGATAAAAATGATAACAGCTCTGGAGCATCAGTTCATATTATCAGAATGTGGTAATTGACAAGGGTGCCCTCTATTACCATTGCTTTTTGTAATAGACATTGAGCCATTGGGCATTCATTTTAGTAATACATCAGAGATAAAGGAGATTATTACTGTGGCCCTGAAGGGCAAAATACAAACAAAAACAGAAACAGCAATAGAAATAAAAAGAGTACAAAAAAATTAAAACACATACAAAAAAATAGAAATGCAAACAACAGTTTGAAAACAATCAAAAAACTGAAAGAAGAAGCAAAAAAATAATAAAAATGCAAATTACAGTGAAAGCACAAACAAAAAACAAAAAGGCAAATGAAAAGGTGAAAGTGCAAATATACAATTGAACACGCAAATGAAAAACTGAAAACACAAAAAAGAAAAAAAAATGAAAATGCAAACTAAAAGAAAGTCAAAATGGAAATGACCTCACAGGGGAGGGGAGTGGTGTGTGTGAAATGGGTGGAAAAGTTGAGGAAGAGTTGGTAAAGATGTGATTTGAGAAAAAAGAATCTGTGTGTTCGAATGGATTTCAAAATTGAGAGTGCTAGTAATAAGTATAGTAAATCTCTGTCTTTGTTTCAGTCAGCCTATATATGGTACAAGGAGAACATGGATGCCTAGCATAATATTAAATATCATCCTGGCATTCTGACACTTTTTAGTGCAAATATGTTTTGTCCATTTTGTCAGACAGCCCTGGAAAGAAAGCCATCATCATGTGGTAGATCTTTGGGGCTTTTATCACATGAAAACTCAGATCAGTGTGATTCCAGAAGAAAGGACAAGGCAGCATAGGTGGGTAGCTAATGTCCTATGTGTCTATTTTACAACAAAGATGCTGTGTTGTTCCTTTCATTTTAAGGTGAAGGAAGGTCTAGCACGCTATCGGAATTTCTTTCATTCAGAGACCAAAAACAAAAAGAGAGATGTAAATGTTCGAAAAATGAAAAAAAGCACACAGAAGGGTCTGTGCAGGTTTGTTTTTGAATTAATATGTTTGTATATATTTTATTTATTTTTTTATTCTAAAAATTTTAAGACTAAGTATCAAAACATGATTTATTATTATAATAAACACATATTTAGAAGTCTTAATAACGTGCCAGTATCTGAAAAGCATTTTTAATTTAATTTCAATATTGTAATTTATTGTTACTCAATTGTAATTTTCAGTTGTTACTTTTTAGTTATTGAAAGCCACTTTTGTAATTTTTGACTACCCGTAAAGGAGAGAGCAAAACAGTTGCTACTGCATGTTTTGCCATCGTACTCCAAAACACAACTTTTGCCAGCAGTTGAAAGAAAACAGAGAACATTTTTTAGTATTCCTGAAAGGCCATACCAGCTTTTACATTGTAATGGGTCGATTATGGATGAAGTACCTGTTACTGAAAAAGCATTTATGTTACAAGATTTTAAAGATGCAATTGGAAAACCATTTATTAGACTTAGCTTTTTCATCTGAAATGAGAAAGAATATAATGAACTTGGTAAGTATGAAAGAAATAAGTACTTATATTTTTTTGTTTTTGTTTTTTGGATCACGGGATCATTCCTGTATTTGTTAGTTTTCATTACAACAAACCTTTTGAGCTTCCTACTTTATTTGACTCTCTCTGTATGAAATGCACTTTGCTGAATTTTTTATTAAAACAACTGTAATAATTCATTCCCTTAACTAAAATAAAAAACAAAACACTCCTGATGGCATTACAATGGATATGATGATCTAAAGACTGAATACTATGGCCTATGGCTGTTCATTTTGTATTGACGGTTTCTCTGCATTGAAATATAACTTTTGAACTTTTGTACCAGAGTATAAACTTCAATGTTAATGCGTTTGGGAAAAAAACAAGTTTACTGAAAAACAGAGAATTTACCATCCTGTTAAGACCATACTTTTAACTTATACATTGTAATGGTGACATAATTTGCTGAAGCACTGCTGTCTGTATTATATTGACAAAGGATATTTTTTTTGTAGATAAGATTGAAGACATTGATATTGAAGTAGTAGTTCAGCCAAACCATTTTGAATAACACACTGGTATTTAATGGTTAACTGAGTCATATTTTTAAAAGATGCATGGTAGACCTTGATTGTTGAAATAAGATTAATGTAAGTTATTGGTATATGTGTATTTTTAAAGCTGTCAACTGTTTCCTATGAGTTGCATGAGCAATGGCAGTAAAATAATTTAACCTATGTACATCTTTTTTTACTTTAGTTATGATCCAAACAATGCGTGTGGTTTCAGAGCTCACCAAACACTACAGCCATTATAGTCAGCCATGGTTATTATGGGGTAACAAATAACCTAACCTGCATGTAATAAGAGGAATTTGAAGTGCCAGATGAAACCCCTTCCTCCACTGGTGAAAATATTCAAAATCCACAGACATTGACTAGACTGGAATTAATTCCTGCTTCCTACAGCTAAGAGGTACCTGTTTCAACTATGGCACAATGCCATGCTACATTTTTGTAGAGAACAGTCTAAACTTTGTTACATCCCTGGGGGGATATGGTTTAGTTATTTAAAAAAAGCTTTTAATATGCTGTTTCCTTACATTTGTTATGAAGGTGCATTTTTATAATATTGGTATTAATATTGCAAGTGCATGTCTGTGAACATCTGATAGCCCCGTTATATATTAAAATCAGATATAAATGGTATCAAGTCTCAACATCCTGAGATATACTATAGAAAGAAATGGCACTATGCTTTTGATAGCAGGATGTTAAAAAAAGTTGATGAAAGAGTTCAGGATTATCTGGAATGGTACATTTTCACAAGAAACACTCAATGTATTTTGTGCAACTGAGAATAGATGGTTCTTTGCTGTGCCTTTAAACATTATGTAAAGTGTTGTTTTATGCCGTGACATTATTCTTTTATTTCATAATAGATTCAAAGGTAGATTATCGACTCTGAATCTGCTTGAAAAAATGAAGCAGTATCCAGGTATATTTGTAAACTGCATGTCCTTTTAAAGCAAGATGAATGTGGAAGCCATTGAAGATATATTTAAGATACATTTCAGTGAGGCAGGCACCAACTGGAGACATGATGAAAGGAAGAACAACTGCTGCCTATTGGGCAGACTACCTCTTGGATATTGAAGGTTAGAAAAATAAGTGTTTGAATATTTGTTAAAAATATCAGTGCATACGCCTATGTTGATATTCAGCAAGAAGTCTGCAGAAGGTGGTAAAGAATCTATTTTTCCTGCTTAAAGTAGTATAAAGTATTGGTGTAATATATTCACAGTTGCTATAACATTTTTGTGATCATTGAGTTGCTTTATCTAAAGAGTATTTAAAACATTTAGGGAAAAGTACTATTTTCTTATTTTTGTACATTTTTAAAGTGTGTTTAAAGGGGTGCAGTGGCCCAAAATACAATATTTTTAATATCTTTGCAAGAGATTGAGGACTTACTGTTTGGAAAAAAAACAACATATATTTTTCTCCCCCCTACAGGCTCAGATAAATCTTCATCTTGTGATTCTCCATTAGAAGACATTTTAATGTTTGCAACTGGCCTTTATGCTGTACCACCATTAGGACTGCAGCCAAGACCAACGGTTTGCTTTCACTATGATGGGTCACTACTGCCAGTGGTCAACACTTGTGGCAGTATTTTAACTTTGCTAATTCATAAAACCTATGATAGCTTTAGATTTTAAATTGACCAGGTTTTGGCCAGTATTAACTTGAGTCACTTGCAGTATATATACATTTCAAAATAATCTACTGTAATGTGCAGTCAGAGAAAGTGCCTGAAAAACTTTAAAAGAGAGTTAGGAGCTACCATCAGCAGAGTGGGTATGTATGCCACATACTTCTTGCACAAAAAGAATTAAAGGTGAGAAACCACCCTTGAAGGAGACAGAGCCTCCTAAGATGAAATAAGTAATCTTGTCTCAGGGAACTAGAAAAAAAAGGGCAAGATAGCAAGTGCCAAAGATGGTTCACTATACCTCTGAATTGAAAGTAGAACCCCTGTCACTACATGCTCCCCATCTCTCTTACAGCCTTTCTTGTTTCTGCAATTGCAGTGTACCAGCTTTCATTGTCTATAGCCCCTCCAATCATGATCCAGTCCTTTCAATGTGTGAAATGTTAAGAAGAGCTTTAATTGGTTTTGGTTACTTTTAAAATGTTCAGAATTCTGAAAACCTTGAAGTTCCTAATATTAGGAGAAATATTTTAGATGCAGTGAACCAGTTATTGATTTAGTTAACCTCATTTTAAGCAAGGCCAACAGTTTAACTTTCTATGTTCTTTAGAAACACATAAAAAAACGTTTGAGACATTAGACATCATTATAGGAAATCTGCATGTGTTATGCTTATTGAAAGTCAAAAGGTTTGTGTAAAATATTGAAGTATCCTTTATTGTTTAAAATAATGTATAACATTCTGTAACTTTGGAAACCACAGCTAACACTAGAATTCCTGAATCCTATGAAAAAACTCGTAATCCTGGCCCACCTTAAATCACTTTTCACTTCTCCATCAGTGTTTGTTGTTTTGTTAGCACAAGCAACAAGCAGCCTGCTGTCCCATCCCCCTCCTTGACGGAGCTCAGCTCAGGTAAAAAGTTCTCTCAGCTCAAGCCAAGGCTCCTTATCTGTGTGTAAGATTCCTGGAGTTGTATTGGGTAAATAATACAGTATATCGTTATTTGGAGCACATGCATTTCATGTGTGTTCTGTGTCTACAAAGATCTGTGCAAGTGTAGGATGAAAGGAAATGCAATAAATGCTGAACACATACCTAAAGCAGAAACTTTTTCCATATTATACTAATAATGACGTGATGTGTATAATGTGTGAAGACTTTAGACCAAATATCAAATAAACATATGCACTTTTATTCAAGAATATAACCAAAGGGAAAAAAAATCATTTGATTTACTTGTGGCTGTCAATGAGTTAAAAACTCTGGCTCAAATGTGAAATCGACAGGGAATTCACACGTATTCTTCAATGGTGCAGAAGTAAGAACTGCTGCCTTATAACCCGAAGGTCCTGGGTTTGAGACATGGCGCTCTGTGTTTTGAGTAGTGAGCTGCTATTAATATTATTATTATTTCTACAATATAATAAAAACATACATTTGATTTGAGTCTGTAACACCCGCTGTAAATTTTGGCTACTTTTAAAAGTTAGTGCTTGTTTTTTTATTATTCAGTTTTATTCTCTCAGTGACATTCACGTGGTACAGCAAACTTGCCTCTCTCTCTCTGAGTTGATGCCATTTATCTCCATTCTTTTCACAAGAGCAGCGCTGTGGCTGATGCCTGCTCAGAACTTGTTGTGTTGTCCTGGCAATCAATGATACAATGCCTTGTGACTGCTATCAGACTGGACAAAGGCAGAACTGTAGCAACAGACAGCTTCTTCACAGCGCTTTCACTGGCTAATAGACTGCTCTGCACATCAACGCAACTCTGCTTATTTCCATAAGTAAAATGTGACTTCCACCTGCAGCTAAAGTCACTTCAGTATGTAAGCAATTTGCCACAGTAGTGTTGAGATCTGACTGCGCCGTGCTGATGGTGTATGCACCCAAAAAGAAGTAGGTTTTGATTTCAGTCTGTAACAGCCGGTGTAAAGTTTTGCAACCTGTAAAAGATATTGCTGAAGGTGTAGAACCAGACACACAAACGCTGGTGAATCATGTTTTCTTAGTATCTTGTTACTTAATTTTTTTGTTATTCAGCTTTATTCTTGATTAAAAGCATACTTGTTTTGTTATACCTTTGCAAAAGTGTTTATTTTATACTCCAGTAACCACTTGAGTGAGATCGAATCCGTCTCTGCCTCTCTCACGCATTCACATTTGACAATGCTATGCCAGATATTTTTGCCCAAGTTGAGCTCCGTCAGAGGGTGATGGGACAGCAGGCTGCTTGCAGTGATTGATGCATTTACAAAACAAAAGACGCTGTTGGAGAGGTGTGAAGGGATTTAAGGTGGGCCAGGATTATGAGTTTTTTCATAGGCTTCAGGTATTCTAGTGTTAAGAAATTGTAATTGTTTACACAATTGTTGTATGACCCAGGTTTTTTATAATCCTATTTTATCAGACTGCATACATTTCACCTTTATGAGCCAGAGTAAGGTACTATACACTGCAGACGGTTCTTTAAAGTACGGAGGCATATGGATATTCTGTGATGTGTTTTCAGAAAGTCCAAAATGACCTTGTACGGGTAACCTTTGTTCAAATATCCTTTATAAGGTGGTTTTCACTTGGTCCATTCATAATTCCTATTATGAACATTGTCAGGGATGCCAGGGGCGACGACCCGACCGGGACGCCCTATAGGACCGAAAGTGGGTCTACGCCCGCCCTGGTTGCTTTGGGGGCCACGGGTAGAGGTCTTGGAAGCCCAACCTTGTAGGGGCCCATGGTCACCACCAGGGGGTGCCCCGATGCCTTTGGAGCTCTGGACCTCAGCACTTCCGCCACACCAGGAAGTGCTGGGGGGAAGAGAAGAAGGGACACCCGAGAGCTTCCGGGAGTACAGCTGGCACTTCCGCCACACAGGGGCATGTCGGTGGGTGATTGCTGGAATTCACCTGGAGCACATCCGGGTGCTAAAAAAAAAAAGGTGTTGTGTGGCCAGGACTTTGGGGGGTTTGTGTGCACATAAGACTTTGTAAATATTGTAAATAAATGTGTGGTGGTGGAAAAAACAACATGTCTGCCTGTCTGTATCCGGGCCACGTTCACAACATATACAAAAAACAAAAGGTTCAAACAATATATGCATGTGAACACATTTTTATGAGGTAAATGAATGAATGACTTTAAAAGATTTATTCCTTACCTGTTGTTTCACCATCCTCTATATGAGATAAACATTCCAAAAATCTGCTGCACTCCGGACAAAACGATGGCTTTCTTTCCAGGGCTATCCCACAAAATGAACAAAACATACCTCCACTAAAACGTGTCAATGCCTGAATGAGGTTTAATATTATGCAAGGCATCCATCTTCTCCTCGTAATGTGTAATGGCTGATTTAAATAAAGATGGAGACTTACTATATGCTCCTGATTTCAAAATTTATTCGAATGCACAGATTCTGTTTTCTCAATCACACCGCAAGCCTACAAGACACTCTACTGTGCATCACAAACGCGAAGCATATTTGTAAAAGAGAAAATGAACTGTAGACCTTCTGAAATTAGAAAGTTAATCTGTTTCTAACAATAATAGGAGCCTTCCAAGTTGCACTAAACGTCATCAGGATCACGAAATATCATAACCAACACTTCTTTGGCTTTTCCACCCATTTCACACATCACATTCCCCTCCCTTTTGAGTTTCTTTTAGTTTACGTTTTCATTTTTTTTTTGTGTTTCGTTTTTCATTTGTGTGTTCAATTTTATATTTGCACTTTCATCTTTTCATTTGCCTTTTTATGTTTTGTTTGTGCTTTCGTTTTAATTTGCATTTTTATTTTTTTTTTACTTCTGCTTTTAGTTTTTTGATTGTGTTTTCAAATTGTTGTTTGCGTTTCATTCACTTTTTTATTTGCATTTCTATTTTTTTTAATTTGCGTTGTCAACTTTCTGTTTGCATTTTCAATTTTTTTAATTTGCATTTTCAATTTTTTTGTATGTGCTTTTAATTATTTTTTGTAGGTTTTTATATTTTTGTTCATGTTTTGCCCTTCAGGGCCAACGTAGTTTATCAGAGAGTGACTCAAATGAAAAATATCACTATATGTAAATTATATGGTACTTTGTATATCAGACCCACAAATATCTTTACCATTAGTCCTTCAAAACAAATCTCAATAATACTGCGGTGGGTTGGCGCCCTGCTGGGATTGGTTCCTGCCTTGCGCCCTGTGTTGCCTGTGATTGGCTCCAGCAGACCCCCGTGACCCTGTATTCGGATTCAGCGGGTTAGAAAATGGATGGATGGATGATCTCAATAATAGTGTGCAGTGAACATACTAGATTGGACAGCAATCCATTCATTCTTTTAAATATGTAGGAATTAACATCATCAGTAAATATAAAGATCTTTATCAACAAAATTTTGGTAACAGCATAAAAGAAATTAAACAAAATGTTGACAGATATTCTACCCTCCATATTACTTTAGCATGAAGAATCAATATGAACATCTTTCATAATGTTCCATTTCCATTTCAGACCAGCTTTTTAAGAAACTAGCCTCAATTATAATCTCATTTATCTGAAATTCAAAACACCCACTAATTCAAAAGGTAAATCTACAAAGAAGTAAAGCAAAAGGTGGCATGGCAGTAACTAACTTTCAATTTTATTAAATATACATACTCTAAAGACCTGGAAATCTGCGCAAATGAATGCATTTAAACCAGCCTTATAATCAATGAAAAGTAAATCTTGCTATACTTCTTAATATGCCCTGCTTTGCACCCCAGTAAAAGCTGACTTTTATCTACTGTATATACCAATAATACAGTTGTCCACCAGTCACTCAGAATATGGAACCTTTGTAGGATGCAGTTCAATGCAGAGAAGCTTTAATCTGTTGTTCCTCTACATGATAATCACCTCTCAGATCTTTCTCAAACATACAGTCTTTAATTTTTGTAACACCCTCAGGATTAAGATGCTTAGAAAACTGTATGTATATAAAGAATTTGCATTTTAGGAACAATTATGTTTTAAATTTAACTTTCCAGCAACATAGTTTTTCCACTATTTTTCATTTAGAAATTTTGTTAAAAGAAACCCACCCAATTTTCCATACCTGTCACCCATTTCTATTCCAAAATCAATACTGATCAGTCTTGAAGACTCTGAGAGCAAATAAATGATACATAATAATATCTTTGATCGTAGGGTAGTGTGGGAATAGGATCTTTCATTTAACATCTCAGAAAAACTAATGGAAATCAGCCTTACATAGAATACACCCTAGCTCTAAATATGCAAAGCAATCAATAATTTAATTTAAAATCTTTAATCGCTTAGATGATCTGTCCAAAATGTTTTTAAAACATGGTTAGACTTAATTAAAAATAAAATTGGAATAGCCATTTATTTAGGAATGAGGAAATACAGGAGAGTATACAGAGAAAGAAGATGGCAAAGAAGAAGTGGGATAGTCAGAGAGATGCAGAAAGTAGACAAGATTACAAGGAGATAAGGCACAAGGTGAAGAGAGGGGTGGCGAAGGCTAAAGGAAAGGCGTATGATGAGTTGTATGAGAGGTTGGACACTAAGGAGGGAGAAAAGGACCTGTACCAGTTGGCTAGACAGAAGGACCAAGCTGGGAAAGATGTGCAGCAAGTTAGGGTGAAAAAGATTAAAGATGGAACTGTACTCACAAGCGAGGAGAGTGTGTTGAGCAGATGGAAAGATTACTTTGAGAGGCTGATCAATGAAGAGAACAAGAGAGAGAAGAGGTTGGATGATGTGGAGATAGTGAATCAGGAAGTGCAACGGATTAAGAAGGAAGTAAGGACAGCTTTGAAGAGGATGAAAAATGGAAAGGCCGTTGGTCCAGATGACATACCTATGGAAGCATGGAGGTGTTTAGGAGAGATGGCAGTGGAGTTTTTAACCAGATTGTTTAATGGAATCTTGGAAAGTGAGAGGATGCCTGAGGAGTGGAGAAGAAGTGTACTGGTGCCGATATTTAAGAATAAGGGGGATGTGCAGGACTGCTGTAACTACAGGGGAATAAAATTGATGAGCCACAACATGAAGTTATGGGAAAGAGTAGTGAAAGCTAGGTTAAGAAGTGAGGTGATGGTTAGTGAGCAGCAGTATGGTTTCATCCCAAGAAAGAGCACACACAGATGCAATGTTTGCTCTGAGGATGTTGATGGAGAAGTTTAGAGAAGACCAGAAGGAGTTGCATTGCGTCTTTGTGGACCTGGAGAAAGCATATAACAGGGTGCCTCGAGAGGAGTTGTGGTATTGTATGAGGAAGTCGGGAGTGGCAGAGAAGTGCGTAAGAGTTGTACAGGATATGTACAAGGGAAGTGTGACAGTGGTGAGGTCTGCGGTAGGAGTGACAGATGCATTGAAGTTGGAGGTGGGATTACATCAGGGATCGGCTCTGAGCCCTTTCTTATTTGCAATGGTGATGGACAGGTTGACAGACTAGATTAGACAGGACTCCTGTGGAGTATGATGTTTGCTGATGACATTGTGATCTGTAGTGATAGTAGGGAGCAGGTTGAGGAGACCCTGGAGAGGTGGAGATATGCTCTAGAGAGGAGAGGAATGGAGGTCAGTAGGAACAAGACAGAATACTTGTGTGTAAATGAGAATGAGGTCAGTGGAATGGTGAGGATGCAGGGAGTAGAGTTGGTGAAGGTGGATGAGTTTAAATACTTTGGGATCAACAGTACAGAGTAATGGGGAATGTGGAAGAGCGGTGAAAATGAGAGTGCAGGCAGGGTGGAATGGGTGGAGAACAGTGTCAGGAGTAATCTGTGACAGACGGGTATCAACAAGAGTGAAAGGGAAGGTCTACAGGACGGTAATGAGACCAGCTATGTTATATGGGTTGAAGACAGTGGCAGTGACCAGAAAGCAGGAGACTGAGCTGGAGGTGGCAGAGTTAAAGATGCTAAGATTTGCACTGGGTGTGACGAGGATGGATAGGATTAGAAACGAGTACATTAGAGGGTCAGCTCAAGTTGGACGGTTGGGAGACAAAGTCAGAGAGGCGAGATTGTGTTGGTTTGGACATTGCAGAGGAGAGATGTGGGATATACAGTATTGGGTGAAGGATGCTAAAGATAGAGCTGCCAGGGAAGAGGAAAAGAGGACGACCTAAGTGAAGGTTTATGAATGTGGTGACAGAGGACATGCAGGTGATGGGTGCAACAGAACAAGATGCAGAGGATAGAAAGATATGGAAGAAGATGATCCACTGTGGCCACCCCTAATGGGAGCAGCCGAAAGAAGAAGAAGAAGATACTTTTTTCTTTTTTGCTCTTCTCTGCAATTGGCTCACCTCTCTTTGTTTTGGGTAGGGGTTGAATTATTGTTTTGTTAGTTTTTTTTTCATTAAACAGTTCATAAAAACAGTTGTCAGAGTTCTCTGAGTGGCCTCCCTTAGTAGTCTTCTTGCAAGATCACTCAGTTTATGTGGATGACTTGATCTAGGCTGATTTACAGCAGTGCCATACTCATTTTAAATCTTAGTGATTGATTTAAGTGAACTTCATGGGATATTCAGTGACTTGGATATTCTCTTATATCCATTCTCTGACTTGTGCTTTTCGTTCACCATTTCACTGCATTGCTTGGAAGGTTCTTTTTGTCTTCATTGTTTGGATTAGTCAACAATACTGTCTCACCCCAAGTTTGACCTTCCAGACAAGGTGCTTTTATACAACAGTCAATTAAATCCCCTAGACTACAGACAGGTGGTCTCCATTTAACTAATTATGTGACTTGTAAAACCAGTTTTTTGCACCAGTGATAATTTACAATACTTATGCAATCGATTATTTTATGTTTTAGATTTATAAATTAATTGGACCACTTTACAAAAATCTGATATCACTTTGACATAAAAAAAGTCTTTTTCTGCTGGTCAGTGTCAAAAAAGCTAACCTAAATTCACCCTGATTCAATGTTGTACAGCAATACAAAATAAAAACTTCCCAGGGAGTGAATGTTTTGTATAGGGATGTAGGGACTGCATCCACCAAGACTTACAAATAATATAAGGAGAATCCAGAATAGGGAAGCAAAACAATACAAACGGGAGCTAATAGCTGAAATCTCAGGACTTTATACAGGACAATTTCACTGCCCAGAGTTGCAGCATCAGGGGCCCCTGATCACTTGGGCTAAATGTTATAAAATGAAAACTGAAACACATTATTGAAATTAGCAAATACAGTAGAATGATTTAACAATAACATAGAAATAAATGGATAGCCACAATATTTAAACTGCCTGCCTAATATTGTGTAGGTCTTCCTCGTACCATCAAAATAGCTCTGACCCATCAATCAGGCACCAAGACATTAGCAGATGATCCTTTAAGTCCTGTAAGTTGTAAGGTGGGACACTATGAATCAGTTTTTCCAGCACATCCCACAGATGCTCGATCGGATTGAGATGTGTTTTTTATATACAAAACCTTAAACTCTTTGTCATGTTCCTCAAACCATTTATGAATAATTTTTGCAGTTTGGTAGGGCACATTACCCTGCTGAAAGTGCCTACAGCCAACAGTAAACACCATTATTATGACGGAATGAATGTGGTCTGCAACAATCTTTAGGCAAGTGGCACATGTCAAAGTAACAATTACAACAATGGAAGGACCCAAGGTTTCCCAACAGAAGATTGCTCATAATATAACACTGCATTTGCCAGCTTGCCTTCTTCCCATAGTACATCATTTTGCTATCTCTTCACCAGGTAAAGGAAGCACACGTACCCGGTGGTACACAGATCTAAAAGAAGACGTTATTTATCAGAACAGTCCATCTTCTTCCATTTCTCCATGGTCCAGTTTTGACACTCACATGCCCATTGTAGGCACTTTTGATGGTGGACAGTAGTTAACATGGGTACTCAGAATAGTCTGTAGCTACACAGTCCCACACGCAGCACACTGTGATGCATTGCATATTCTGACATCTTTCTCTCATGGGCAACATTATGTTTTTCACTAATTTGTGCTACAGTAGCTCTTCTGTGGGATCAGACCAGAAAGGATAACCCTTGATTCCCATATGCATCAATCATCCTTGGGCTTCCATGACTCTGTTGGTCAGTTTACCTGTTATCCTTGCTTAGACCACTTTTAGTAGGTACTAACCACTGCATACTGGGAAGACATAACAAGACCTGCCTTTTTGGAGGTGCTCTAATATAGTCTTCTTGCTATCACAGTTCGATTTTTGTCAAAGTTGTACAAACCTTACACTTTCCAACTTTTTCTGTTTCTAATATAGCACCTTCAAGAACTAACTGTTCATTTGCTGGTTAATATGTTCTACCCATTAAAAGGTGTCATTGTAGTGAGATAACAAATGTTATTGTAATGAGATAACAAATGTTATTCACTTCATCTGTCAGTAGTTTTAATGTTGTGACTGATCAGTGTATATACCAAAATAATCAACACTAAATAAACAAACAACAAAAGAAAAAATAGACCAAGGATGGATACATGGTTGAACCCTGACAATGAAGATCTCAAGGAGGTGTTTAGTAGACCACCGTCTTTAGAATGCATTGTTCCACCCCAAAGAAAGTGTGGTGGTAATACTGATCTAATACAATGGGCTTCTTCAATAAACGGAAAATATATGCCTTATCTAAAACTGAATCCAAAGCAATGGAAGATAATGTCAACAAAAATCTTAAGAAAGGCAGCCCAATTGGTTTGAGATTTCTCTTCATCCAAGAAACAAGAGGTCACTTCTTTTGCAAGTAGATTATCAGGATCCTATTCAAATTATTATAAAAACCAAATACCTCCTACCAAATATCACTTCACTGCTTTAATCAGGTCACCATTTCCACCATTTTTGCTGTCTTGTTAGATTTTTTAACACAGAAAATTCTATATACAGGTACATGTCGACAAGCTTATAAAATATTCTACTTACTGTCGTTTACTAGTGTGGCATGGTCCTGTGGATTGATTATGGCTATTTCACATTTATTGTGACATTCATGCCCCTAAGTTTTTACACCAGTTCCACTTTTGAAACTCGGGGAAACCAGATGATCACATTTAGAATCTGCCTTACAAAGGTCTATGTTATGATTTATGGATTTATGATGTCATAAATAAACGCATTTATCAAATTTAGTCTTTTCATTAATTTTGCAAATTATATTTTTTCACACACCCATTTTATTTACCTTAGGCACTATCATTTGAAGTGTTTTTCTCATGACAGTGTCCTTATTGATGTTGGCCTGCCCTACATCCAGTTTATGGATTATTAAATATAAATAATTTTCATTGTTCTGAATTGGAACCAAATTGTTCTAGGGAGTTAGGACTTAGTATGCCTTTTTGACTATGAACTTTGGATTATATTTTGACTTCAGATTTTGGCTTATTTGATTTTTTTAACTCAGACTCCTGCAAGTTTATTGATTTTGAGTTTGCTGTTTTGTCTTCTGGTTAGTTATTCAAAGATTCCCTTTATTGTGGCAGAACACCTAGAGTTAGAGAGGAGACCTATCAATCTTAAAATATCAATGCTGATCTCAAACATTTGTAGATTTATTTAGAAAGGCTGTGTGCTGATTATAGGGAGTTTAAATTGTGCCAACCAACAGAAATGTAAATAAGATATACCAGTAATCAAAAATAAGTAATATGCAGTAGAGAAAAGCCAAGCAAAATGACACCTTTTATTGCCTAACTAAAAAGATTACAATATGCAAGCTTTCAAGGCAACTCAGGCCCTTTTTTCAGGCAAGACGTAATACAGAAACCGGAGTATCCTATGTTTATATACAGAGGGCAAGAAACAACATTGGTAAATCTTTAAATGAGAAATCTCAAATGTAAAAAATTAATAGATTCATTCAGGCTAGGGTTAATGTAACAAGAGAGAGAAGAACAATGTATGGTCAAGATCTTTGGATAAGATAACTGTCCAACAAAGTCTTTTGAAGTTTGCAATGAGTTTTTCGAAACGGTGGATCTGTAGACAGGTTGTCTGTGTCATTCTGAGAGATGTAAACAATCCACATATCTCACCATAAAACTCTTGTCTTTATTAAAGCTATGTTGCAATGTATTTATTTTAACATGAGTTTAAGTTCCCATTCTTTTCTCTCTTGCTGTGTTTTAAATTTGCCCATAAGCACTGTGACTTTAAAGTCCCTCTCACAGTGTCCATGGCTGTTGAAGTGGGCCACTACAGGAACATCTGTGTTGCCATGTTTAATGTGGAATCTGTGTAAATTCATTCTCTGGCGGAGTGTTTGTCCAGTTTCTCCCACATAGAGTGTAGTGTCAGGACATTTCATGCACAGAATTATGTAGACCACATTAAATGATCTGCAGGAAAATAATCCCTTTATGTGATGTTCAAGTTGGCAGTGTGGTATAACTACACGGTCTGTATTGTAAATGTGGGCACACGTTTTACATCTTTTCTGTAGGCAGGGAGATGTGCCATTTTCTGTTAGTTCATTTAGGGAGCTTCAGACAATTAGTTACTGAAGGTTTGGTGGTTGTCTGTATGCAAGGAGGGGAGGTTAAGGAAATACATTTTTCAGTGTTTGGTCGTTGTTTAGCATTGGCTGAAGTTCTTTTATAATTTTTCAAAGTGTTTCAAGATGTGAGTTGTAGGTGATAACAAGGGGGATGCGGTTCTTGTTGTCTTTGTTTTTATATTCCAGAAGGTTGGCAGTAGCTCTTCGTATTTGAGTGTCTGTTGTTTTGGGGGTATAACCTTGTTTGATGAACTCTTTTCTGAGCTCCTGCAGTTGTTGATCCTGGTCTGTCGGGTCTGAGCAAATACGATTGTACCGTATTGCTTGGCTGAAAATAATGGAGCGCCTTTTATGCTTGGGGTGGACGCTGTCACTTCACAGGTAGGTCCGCCTGTCTGTTGGTTTGTGAAAAACAGAAGTTACAAGGGTGTTGTCTTTCAGTTGAACGGTGGTATCAAGAAAGCTGACTTCTGTTTGTGAGTAATTCAGCTTCAGTTTTATGTTGGGGTGAAAAAAGAGGAGGTCCTTCTCACTGGCAGTCCAGATTATGAAGATGTCATCTATGTAACGAAGATACAACATTGGTTTTAAGATGCACATTGACATGAAATCTTCCTCCAATTTTGACATAAATAGGTTTGCATAGTGAGGTGCAAACCAACAGCCCATTGCAGTCCCCATTTGTTGCAATCTTGTCCAAAAGAGAATAGATTATGTGTCAGAGTGAATTTTATCATTTCTTTTACTGACTTTGTGGATAAATCATGTTGTCTGAGGTACATTTCACATGCCAATATACCATCATCATGGGGGATTTGTGTAAAGTGCCTCAACAACCATTGTGGCCAGTAAGGTTCCCTCAGGTAAGGGGCCTAAATATGCAGTAGAAATGGATAGAAATAATTAGAATTAGAATTAGAGTGCTTCTTCTGTTTTTGATGCATTTTTATTTTTATTGTTTTGTCCCTGTTTTGATCCCACGTTACTGTCTGTAAAACCAAACTTGTGCAAATGGATGTGGAGAGGAATGCACAAAAATGCAATAAGACTGTGCACAGTGGAAACTATAACTCTATGTACTTAGAATAAAACTGGAGATTTAAACTCCTGGTACAATGAGTTCTGAAAACTGTGCTTAGATAACCTTTCTTGGACAGAAGCCCAGAAAGAATAGGAGACAGCTGCTGTTAACCATTAGCAATTTCTAGTACACATTTTCACAGATTAAACACATTTTTAAATGTAAATGTCATTGTATTAAAACACGCATAATCTCCATGTAGCCAAATAAATAGAGGAAAATATTTTTTAAAAGAATATGCAAGTAATGTGTATTATTTATTCCAGCTCTCATCCATTATGGACATTGGTTCTTGGCTCAAAATTAAGCTTGTTATATGTTCTATCTTTTTCTTACTCACCAAGGAGGTGGTGGTTCTCAAGGGTTTTCATGCCAAAAAATGTGCAGCAGACCTTTTAGGTAACAAAAATAAACTTTTATTTCCCTCAGACCTCAGAGATGCTTACTCTTCCATTTTTTTTATTTCTGCACCACGATAAGCACCCAGGATGCATTGTATGTAAAAAAAAACAAAGTTCCTATCCCACTTTTCAGACCAATTCACAAAATGAACATTTGCATTCTAGGGTCCTGTACTCAGACACCACAGCTCCTCCCCTGTAAATACTAAACCCAGGTTGAACAGTGAACCAGAAAACATAGTCTCCTTAAATTACATTGACAGCTCAGTAAAACAGTTACCAAATTGTTTTTTTTATAAGAATGCCAAAAAACGTTTTATAAATCTAACCTCTGTGGTGTCCGTCTTTTTCAAACTTGGCGTACTTGTGAATCAACCTGTAATTTCTTACCAAGGCATCTTGCCCCACAACAAAAGATCTAAGCTTCTGGGATCCACCTTTTTTGTTTAAAACTTCCAGCTGCATCCTATGTGAAAAATCAGGTTTAATTTGGGACAATCTGGTACACACTTGCCTTTATAAAAACAGCTCTGCTGGTGTTTTGTTTGTATGCACATAAGGTGTATTTCGTTAGCCAAATAAAAACCTGGCAATACAGTGACCAAGCGACATGCCCCCCAATGCCCTATTCTAGAGATTTCTGAACTAGCTTGTGCCGCTAACCCCGGGCAAACACTAAACCCCGAGTTACAGCACGATTATAAAGCAGTTCAATATCTGAAATCTATCGGGCAACGTGACCAACACTTGTCCTTTTATTGACCCTCACTACCAGTCCCAGCTTAGCATTAACAACAAGCCATATCACCAAATAAAGAAGCAAAAGAATAACACATATATTATTTTACATATATAAAGAAAAACAAACAAACAAATAAATACATAGCAATTGAAACCCCCCTTTCTGGTTTAAATGCGCAATGTTCATAAATAAGAGAAACCAGTTTGTCCAAATTGGTTTACTGTCCTTATTGTTCAGGGCAGTAGTTATAGGCATGGGGCTTCTGTCAAAATCGCAATTAGAGCTGTCAATCATAATGATTAATGACTTTTAAGCCCCGCCCCCTCTGACGTCATACCGAAGTCCGCCCGCTGACGCAAGACCGGAAGTCCCGCCCGTCGCCTCCTGATGACGCCACGCCGAATTCCCCGCCTCCACGTGACCTCTCTCCGCCCGCTGGCGCGCCCGGCGCCGGATTGGTGTAAGGGCCCCCAGTCCCCTCCCCGACTCCTCCTTGAACCCTCCCCGCCCCAGTCCCCTCCCGACTCCTCCTTGAACCCTCCCCGGCCCCTGATTGGTTCCATAAACTGTCAAGGGTCCGTGTGACGGAGGCCTGACCGCTGTTTGAACCCGGATTGCACCTGCCGGGCGAAATAAACTGTCAACGGACCGTGTGATGGATGTCTGACCGTTGGTTGAACCCGCATCCACCCCACACCCACCTGCCTGCCCAGGAAACTGTCAAGGGCAGTTTGATGGATGTCTACCCCCTCCTTGAACTCCCCACCGCCCCCCTCTCCCGAAAGACAAGCCCGGGCATGTTACAGCCTTTACCTCGACAAGCTCGGGCATGCCCGAGGCCTGTCCTGAACAGCTCAGACATGCCCGGGGGATGCCTCGGCCCCCGCCCTTTCTCCGGCACAAGCCCAGACAGGCCCGGGGTCTGTCCTGACCGGCTCAGACCAGCCTAAAGTCGCCCCAGCACTGACCCGAGGATGTTCCGTGCCTGACGTCCTCAAGGGACTGCCTCGGTCTCTGGGTCCGAGGCAGCACCTGACGGACGCCAGCCCCAGACCTCCCAGTCCCCCGATACTTACCGGCCAGTTCTGAAAAGGCCCTATAAAAAGCCAAGCATTTTGTTCTCATCTTGGCTTCAAAAACCTGCATTTTTCCAGCTCACACACACACACAGATAACAAACTGTCAGATCAAAGACACGGTCTGAGTCAGACCGCATTTAACCATAGGCGCCCCACACTGCCCGGACACTTCTGAAACTGAGCGGCGTAAAACAGCCGAGCATTTTTTAAAGACTCTGACTGGGAAAAAATGGAATCTAGGACCGAGGTCCCAGCCAAGCGTCGGATCCGCGGGGTGAAAAGATGTTTGTTGCCCGAGTTTCTTACAGCTGAAGCGTCAGACATGGAACGGACCAAGTCGTGTGAAACCAGGGTAGAACCAGACAGTGAGGATCAGGGAAACCCGACGCTAGTTTACGTCAAGCCCCGCCCTTTTACCCTAAATATTCCACTTGCTAGTCCCCGGATCCAGACGGATGATCAGACCTCCGCATTCTTTGAAGCTTTTAGCACTCTCCACATTTCGACAGCTACAGACTCTGCAATGACGGAAGTCGGCGTAACATCCTCAGGGTTTCCGCCTGAGGCTTCCAAGCCTGAAACTTACCAATTTTATAACTCGGGTTGGACGGACGGCTTTCAGGACCGCCAAGAACGTGACCCGCGTTATTTTACTGTACGACCCGATTACACTCTCTGGGCTACAGACCTTGAGACCGACGGTGGATTTCGGTCTCCAGGGCCGGTGAGTTCTTACCCCGACCTCGCTAAGGGTGATCAGATGGAAACCTCTTACCTAGCTCCTGGACAGCCTTGGGTGAAC
The DNA here is from genome assembly GCF_016835505.1 of Polypterus senegalus. NCBI lineage: Eukaryota > Metazoa > Chordata > Cladistia > Polypteriformes > Polypteridae > Polypterus > Polypterus senegalus. The sequence continues at coordinate 90,090,607 of NC_053168.1, forward strand.
AAACAAGATCCGGAGGAACCGATGTCGATCGGACTTTCTGAGCCAGATATGGATTGCCCCGATGGGGTGCTGTCTGAAACCTGGGAAAAGGCCCTGCAGCTTATTAAAGGACTGATAACGGTCTCTGGTGGACATTATTGTTTACTACGACCAGAAAAAAGAATGTCAAGGATGTGATATAAAACATCCCGGACAGTCTAGGCATACCTGCCTCTTTGAACCTGAAATCGGATACCGACAAGGTCGTTTTCAGAAGATTCTGAAGATTTTCCGTAAGTCTTGGCTGAAACGCTTGGCGGTGAAAGTTCTAGGGTATTATAATATTCTATTGCCGATTCCCAAAATAGACACGGTGGTCGAAAAGACTGTAGATGAATTTGAAAATACCAGCTCTATTCATGACACAGTAATGCAGTCATTCTATGAAATGGATGAATACTCTTACTCTGTTACCCCGTGTGGCAAATGAGTTTTGTAAACGTAATATTAATCATGAGGGTCATATGAATCTCTGGACTAAATATGACCTGGAATTTGATGATATGATAGAACTGGTGGGTCTTTCTGAACCTGAAACCGCAGCAGTCTGAACCATGCAGAATCTTAAATAAATGTTTTCTAAGTTGTTAAGTGTTGTCAGTGTTTGTTTCATCACCGGCGATGGAGCAGGTCTTGGAAAAAACGTATTATAACTCTGAGAACCCGGGGGCCTTAGGGGGTAAAGAGTCCTTGAAAAGAGCTCTTTTGCACGACGGACACCGTATTGGAGATCAAGAGGTATCCGACTGGTTATCGGGGCAATACGCCTACACGATCCATAAACCGGCCAGAATCCATTTTAAAAGGAATAAGGTGTATGTTTCCAATATAGACGGGCAATGGCAGATCGATCTGGCGGATATGACAAACCTGGCCGAGTATAACCAAGGCTACAAGTATCTACTGACTTGTATAGATATTCTTTCTAAATACGCCTGGGTCAGGGCTCTGAAAAACAAAACCGGTAAAGAAGTAACCAGGGCTTTTCGAGATATTTTGCAGGAAGGTAGAGCTCCCGTCAAACTTCAGACCGATAGCGGTAAAGAGTTTCTCAATCGGGAATTTCAAAGCTTGCTCCGTAAACACGGAATAAAACATTTCACCACCGCTAGTGAATTAAAGGCTTCGGTGGTGGAGAGATTCAATCGAACTCTGAAAACCAAAATGTGGCGCTATTTCAGCTCACGCAATACCCGGTCCTATCTGCCCGGGCTACAGGACTTGGTGAAATCTTATAATCTGAGCTATCACCGAGGCATAAAAATGGCCCCTGCAGAGGTGAACAGTTCCAATTCTTGGAAAGTCTTTAAAAACTTATACGGTCTAACTAAACCCAAAACAAGTGTAAAATATAAATTCAAAGTCGGAGATACGGTGAGGGTGTCGAAAGCCCGGAATCCTTTTACCAAGGGCTACGAACAAACCTTTTCAGATGAGGTATTTACCGTTTCTGAACTAGTCCCTAGGGATCCACCCGTCTACAAACTCAAAGATTATGATGGCGAGGACATTATAGGTTCCTTTTACGACGCAGAGTTACAAAAGATTCTAGGACCGGACGTCTTCAGGATCGAAAAGATTTTGGCAAAAAAAAATATCCGTAGAAAAAAGCATATTTTGGTGAAATGGCTCGGTTGGCCCGAAAAGTTTAACAGCTGGATCCCTGAAAGCTACGCAAGAAGGCGTTAAATACTGAGAATGAAAATAGTATTTCATTCACGGCTGTTCACAATGGAGAGAAAAAGCTTTAACGTCGTTCTTCCCAGCAATTCTTCCCGCGATGTTTTCCCTAATAATACCATCGCCGAATTTACCGTCAAATTAGCCGCCCCCATCGAGCTACAGGGTCCCTGGGAAGTGGCATTGGCCGAAATTCAGTATCCGCACACCTGGAATACCCTAGATAAACCGGATAATAACTTTATCGTGGTGTCCCCGAGATTAGTTAAATTTTATACTATTCCGGCGGGTTATTACTCCAGCCTGGAGAAAGTCACTTCCAAGATGAATGAAGCGTTGTCGAAAGAACCCAAAGCCGTCGATGGCGCCTCACCCAACACTCCAATACCTGAAAACACCATGAGATTCCGCTACAGCGCTATCGAGCGAAGATTCTACGTCGTAAGCACCGTCAAGGATGAATCTTTGCATGTCAAGGGACAGTTGGCTAGGCTTTTAGGAGCTCATGGGGACGTGAACATAGGTCTAGTGAATGAAGCTCCTTACCCCGCGGATATCAGAGCGGGGTTTTATACCTTGTACGTCTACAGCGACATTGTGTCTCACCAAAGAGTCGGAGACAGTTACGTCCCTCTCTTGAGGTGCGTACATATTGAGGATGAGATGAATAAGATTACCACAATCACTTACGACAGGCCGCATTACGCTCCGGTCAGCAAGAGTCAGTTTGATACTTTGACCGTTGAAATAAAGACGGACCAGAACAAACCGGTTCCATTTCAGTTTGGTAAAGTCATCGTCAAGTTACATTTCAGACCCTGTAAAAGTTGTATACACGACTAACACAGAGATGAGATCTTACCTGGACCCTACCCCCTATGTACGGTATTATGAAGCCCAAGCGGGCAACGGTCTCCCTGGGTTTTCCGGGGCCCCGGTGATGTATGGATCCGGGATCGGCGGAATATTTCGCGGTTTGTTTAGGCGGGCTTTGCCTCTCTTGAAAAGAGGATTCGAAATTGTCAAACCACACATTAAATCAGCCGCTAAGAATATTGTCAAAGACGTGGTGGCAGGGGCCATGTCCGGAGCGATGACTCGAGAAGCGAAGAAAATCAATCGGGGTCGGGTCTGATGGTGATGAGGAAATCTAAGCGTAAGAGACCGCCCGGATCACGAGCCGCCCCGATCAACAAAAAGACGCGCCGTTCAGCTTTTACATCATTTTCTTCTCTCCGACACAAGGATAAGTCCCGCGCCCGCAGGAAAAAGAAATCGAAAAACATTTTTTAACTCAAGATGTCTTTCGTTCATCGAATGTCTCAAGAGTGTGTGAAATCCGAACTGGACTTGTTTACGGTACCCTATACTCAGACTAGCGTAGAGAAAAGCATCTACGTCGAGGTCCCCCCTCTCTCAGCTCTATCGGAAGTCGCCCCGTTGGAGTTTCTGATTACCGGGAACGGAGAAGACTACTTGGACCTGAATAATACGCTTCTACACATCCGATGCAAAATCGTCAATGCCGACGGAACTAATCCGGGCCAAGGGGCCCGGTAGCCTTGGTTAATTATCCGATAGCCGCCTTATTTTCACAAGTGGACGTCACCTTGGGAGATGGTTTAATATCCCAGAGTTCCAGCCTTTACCCGTACAGGGCCCTTTTTGAGGAATTGCTAAATTACAGCAACGATTCACCGTATGGGGTAGGGGTTGTCGAAAGCGGATTTCAAATCTCATGTTCCCGGTTTTCATCAAGGAGAAATGGTCTCCGCATTCTTGATCGGCGTCAAATCAAAGGCAAACAGGGTGTATCCTTGGGAGAATTCAGAACGGTTGATGTCTAAAGGCTGGTCTTTCAAATGCTTTCCGGAGGCCAACACAAGGTTGTAATATTCTCGAGCGGTGATGTCATTAGCAAAATCGTGTGGAAATGGTTTGGCCGGAATCTGTTCTCCGTCCAAATACAAGGCCAGGAATTCCACCTGGTTGTGCTTGAAATTGAAGGGGTTTCTGGCGTAATCCCCTGAAAAGGCATCATTATCCACCAGGCCTAGGACCACGTACTTGGGTATTTGTCCCAAGAACAGGTTCTCCTGATTGCTCACACGTATTCCGGCCGGCATACTGAGAACTTTCATATTCACTCTTTCCACGGGGTACTTGGCATTGGCGGTAGTGAGAGCGTGGGCATGCCCTATTTTCACAGCCGGCGAAACTTTAACTTTCTTGACAAAAAGAGCGGCGGATAAAATGTTTACTTTGTAACGCTCGCATCTCCGGACATCAGACAGAATTCATTTTGCTCCGGACCATTTTTATTCTGACGTCCACCCCGTTTAGAATTAATTTTTCTTGAAAAAATAGGTCGGAATGAATAGGCCCGAGGAGTTCTACCGTTTTACCTTGGGCCGTATAGCCGCTTCTTTTTTTGAACCCCTGATTCGGTCCGTCCAAGGCGGTGTTTTCATGTTCGTTGGCCGTGTCTTTGTAAAAAAGACCCGAAGCAAATTGGAAGTTGAGAGTTTCGTTGCTGTAATTTAGCAATTCCTCAAAAAGGGCCCTGTACGGGTAAAGGCTGGAACTCTGGGATATTAAACGATCTCCCAAGGTGACGTCCACTTGTGAAAATAAGGCGGCTATCGGATAATTAACCAAGGCTACCCGGGCCCCTTGGCCCGGATTAGTTCCGTCGGCATTGACGATTTTGCATCGGATGTGTAGAAGCGTATTATTCAGGTCCAAGTAGTCTTCCCCGTTCCCGGTAATCAGAAACTCCAACGGGGCGACTTCCGATAGAGCTGAGAGAGGGGGGACCTCGACGTAGATGCTTTTCTCTACGCTAGTCTGAGTATAGGGTACCGTAAACAAGTCCAGTTCGGATTTCACACACTCTTGAGACATTCGATGAACGAAAGACATCTTGAGTTAAAAAATGTTTTTCGATTTCTTTTCCTGCGGGCGGGACTTATCCTTGTGTCGGAGAGAAGAAAATGATGTAAAAGCTGAACGGCGCGTCTTTTTGTTGATCGGGGCGGCTCGTGATCCGGGCGGTCTCTTACGCTTAGATTTCCTCATCACCATCAGACCCGACCCCGATTGATTTTCTTCGCCTTCTCGAGTCATCGCTCCGGACATGGCCCCTGCCACCACGTCTTTGACAATATTCTTAGCGGCTGATTTAATGTGGGGTTTGACAATTTCGAATCCTCTTTTCAAGAGAGGCAAAGCCCGCCTAAACAAACCGCGAAATATTCCGCCGATCCCGGATCCATACATCACCGGGGCCCCGGAAAACCCAGGGAGACCGTTGCCCGCTTGGGCTTCATAATACCGTACATAGGGGGTAGGGTCCAGGTAAGATCTCATCTCTGTGTTAGTCGTGTATACAACTTTTACAGGGTCTGAAATGTAACTTGACGATGACTTTACCAAACTGAAATGGAACCGGTTTGTTCTGGTCCGTCTTTATTTCAACGGTCAAAGTATCAAACTGACTCTTGCTGACCGGAGCGTAATGCGGCCTGTCGTAAGTGATTGTGGTAATCTTATTCATCTCATCCTCAATATGTACGCATCTCAAGAGAGGGACGTAACTGTCTCCGACTCTTTGATGAGACACAATGTCGCTGTAGGCGTACAAGGTATAAAACCCCGCTCTGATATCCGCGGGGTAAGGAGCTTCATTCACTAGACCTATGTTCACGTCCCCATGAGCTCCTAAAAGCCTAGCCAACTGTCCCTTGACATGCAAAGATTCATCCTTGACGGTGCTTACGATGTAGAATCTTCGCTCGATAGCGCTGTAGCGGAATCTCATGGTGTTTTCAGGTATTGGAGTGTTGGGTGAGGCGCCATCGACGGCTTTGGGTTCTTTCGACAACGCTTCATTCATCTTGGAAGTGACTTTCTCCAGGCTGGAGTAATAACCCGCCGGAATAGTATAAAATTTAACTAATCTCGGGGACACCACGATAAAGTTATTATCCGGTTTATCTAGGGTATTCCAGGTGTGCGGATACTGAATTTCGGCCAATGCCACTTCCCAGGGACCCTGTAGCTCGATGGGGCGCTAATTTGACGTAAATTCGCGATGGTATTATTAGGGAAAACATCGCGGGAAGAATTGCTGGGAAGAACGACGTAAAGCTTTTCTCTCCATTGTGAACAGCCGTGAATGAAATACTATTTTTCATTCTCAGTATTTAACGCCTTGCGTAGCTTTCAGGGATCCAGCTGTTAAACTTTTCGGGCCAACCGAGCCATTTCACCAAAATATGCTTTTTTCTACGGATATTTTTTTTTGCCAAAATCTTTTCGATCCTGAAGACGTCCGGTCCTAGAATCTTTTGTAACTCTGCGTCGTAAAAGGAACCTATAATGTCCTCGCCATCATAATCTTTGAGTTTGTAGACGGGTGGATCCCTAGGGACTAGTTCAGAAACGGTAAATACCTCGTCTGAAAAGGTTTGTTCGTAGCCCTTGGTAAAAGGATTCCGGGCTTTCGACACCCTCACCGTATCTCCGACTTTGAATTTATATTTTACACTTGTTTTGGGTTTAGTTAGACCGTATAAGTTTTTAAAGACTTTCCAAGAATTGGAACTGTTCACCTCTGCAGGGGCCATTTTTATGCCTCGGTGATAGCTCAGATTATAAGATTTCACCAAGTCCTGTAGCCCGGGCAGATAGGACCGGGTATTGCGGGAGCTGAAATAGCGCCACATTTTGGTTTTCAGAGTTCGATTGAATCTCTCCACCACCGAAGCCTTTAATTCACTAGCGGTGGTGAAATGTTTTATTCCGTGTTTACGGAGCAAGCTTTGAAATTCCCGATTGAGAAACTCTTTAACGCTATCGGTCTGAAGTTTGACGGGAGCTCTACCTTCCTGCAAAATATCTCGAAAAGCCCTGGTTACTTCTTTACCGGTTTTGTTTTTCAGAGCCCTGACCCAGGCGTATTTAGAAAGAATATCTATACAAGTCAGTAGATACTTGTAGCCTTGGTTATACTCGGCCAGGTTTGTCATATCCGCCAGATCGATCTGCCATTGCCCGTCTATATTGGAAACATACACCTTATTCCTTTTAAAATGGATTCTGGCCGGTTTATGGATCGTGTAGGCGTATTGCCCCGATAACCAGTCGGATACCTCTTGATCTCCAATACGGTGTCCGGCGTGCAAAAGAGCTCTTTTCAAGGACTCTTTACCCCCTAAGGCCCCGGGTTCTCAGAGTTATAATACGTTTTTCCAAGACCTGCTCCATCGCCGGTGATGAAACAAACACTGACAACACTTAACAACTTAGAAAACATTTATTTAAGATTCTGCATGGTTCAGACTGCTGCGGTTTCAGGTTCAGAAAGACCCACCAGTTCTATCATATCATCAAATTCCAGGTCATATTTAGTCCAGAGATTCATATGACCCTCATGATTAATATTACGTTTACAAAACTCATTTGCCACACGGCGGGTAACAGAGTAAGAGTATTCATCCATTTCATAGAATGACTGCATTACTGTGTCATGAATAGAGCTGGTATTTTCAAATTCATCTACAGTCTTTTCGACCACCGTGTCTATTTTGGGAATCGGCAATAGAATATTATAATACCCCAAGAACTTTCACCGCCAAGCGTTTCAGCCAAGACTTACGGAAAATCTTCAGAATCTTCTGAAAACGACCTTGTCGGTATCCGATTTCAGGTTCAAAGAGGCAGGTATGCCTAGACTGTCCGGGATGTTTTATATCACATCCTTGACATTCTTTTTTCTGGTCGTAGTAAACAATAATGTCCACCAGAGACGTTATCAGTCCTTTAATAAGCTGCAGGGCCTTTTCCCAGGTTTCAGACAGCACCCCATCGGGGCAATCCATATCTGTCTCAGAAAGTCCGATCGACATCGGTTCCTCCGGATCTTGTTTGTTCACCCAAGGCTGTCCAGGAGCTAGGTAAGAGGTTTCCATCTGATCACCATTAGCGAGGTCGGGTAAGAACTCACCGCCCTGGAGAACGAAATCCACCGTCGGTCTCAAGGTCTGTAGCCCAGAGAGTGTAATCGGGTCGTACAGTAAAATAACGCGGGTCACGTTCTTGGCGGTCCTGAAAGCCGTCCGTCCAACCCGAGTTATAAAATTGGTAAGTTTCAGGCTTGGAAGCCTCAGGCGGAAACCCTGAGGATGTTACGCCGACTTCCGTCATTGCAGAGTCTGTAGCTGTCGAAATGCGGAGAGTGCTAAAAGCTTCAAAGAATGCGGAGGTCTGATCATCCGTCTGGATCCGGGGACTAACAAGTGGAGTATTTAGGGTAAAAGGGCGGGGCTTGACGTAAACTAGCGTCGGGTTTCCCTGATCCTCACTGTCTGGTTCTACCCTGGTTTCACACGACTTGGTCCGTTCCATGTCTGACGCTTCAGCTGTAAGAAACTCGGGCAACAAACATCTTTTCACTCCGCGGATCCGACGCTTGGCTGGGACCTCGGTCCTAGATTCCATTTTTTCCCGGTCAGAGTCTTTAAAAAATGCTTGGCTGTTTTACGCCGCTCAGTTTCAGAAGTGTCCGGGCAGTGTGGGGCGCCTATGGTTAAATGCGGTCTGACTCAGACCGTGTCTTTGATCTGACAGTTTGTTATCTGTGTGTGTGTGTGAGCTGGAAAAATGCAGGTTTTTGAAGCCAAGATGAGAACAAAATGCTTGGCTTTTATAGGGCCTTTTCAGAACTGGCCGGTAAGTATCGGGGGACTGGGAGGTCTGGGGCTGCCGTCCGTCAGGTGCTGCCTCGGACCCAGAGACCGAGGCAGTCCCTTGAGGACGTCAGGGTACGGAACATCCTCGGGTCGGTGCTGGGGCGACTTTAGGCTGGTCTGAGCCGGTCAGGACAGACCCCGGGCCTGTCTGGGCTTGTGCCGGAGAAAGGGCGGGGGCCGAGGCATCCCCCGGGCATGTCTGAGCTGTTCAGGACAATTTGAGAGTAATTTCTCTCGGATTTGGTTAGCATTCGTGAGGCAAATGGTATTGACCTGTCATTGTCATCCTTCATTTTGTGAGAAATTACTACACCTACACCTACAGGTGATGCATCACAAGCCAAAATAAGGGGTAACTGTGGGTCATAATGCACTAAGACGCTGTTAGACTGCAACTGTAATTTGGCCTCATTAAATGAACTATGGCATTCCTCTGTCCAATTCCATTTCACACCTTTTTGCAGCAATGCTGTCATAGGTTGTATAATAATGGACCTGGGTTCGCTTCCCGGGTCTTCCCTGCGTGGAGTTTGCATGTTCTCCCTGTGTTTGTGTGGGTTTCCTCCGGGCGCTCCGGTTTCCTCCCACAGTCCAAAGACATGCTGGTTAGGTGGATTGGCGATTCTAAATTGGCCCTAGTGTGTGCTTGGTGTGTTTGTGTGTGTCCTGCGGTGGGTTGGCACCCTGCCAAGGATTGGTTCCTGCCTTATGCCCTGTGTTGGCTGGGATTGGCTCCAGCGGACCCCTGTGACCCTGTGTTCAGATTCAGCGGGTTGGAAAATGGATGGATAGTAATTTAACAAAGCTAAAAAAGACCGAAGCTCTGTGACATTATTTGTGTCACACACGGGTGAGCAGGAGGCAGCTAAAGGGTCTGAGTAAGTGTAATGAAACATCTGACCGGGGGCAGCGGAGTGCACTGACTGTCTTTCTCAGTTCCCTACAGACCTTTCCCGGAAAATCCTGCGAGGTTCCGGCGCCTCAGAAGATGTCACTTCCGAAGCCAGCCCCTTTGATGACGTCACTTCTGGTTCCAGCTCCTTTGCTGACATCAGTTCCTTTCCAGACCTTTAAAGCCTCCATCTTGGGCTACTATAGCCAGTTCTGTTGTGGACTCTGTCCTATGCACACCATGCTTCAAAAACAAACTTTTGCAGCTGGGAAAAACAATATACGGGTGGCTACCTCAAACCTTTATGATGTCTTTAGCGTATTATTATCACATTTGGAACTGGAGCTTTCACAATAGCCTCAGTTTTTTCATCTAAGGGATGAATACCTGTAGCATCTATGGCATGCCCTAGGTAAGACACACCATTCTGCAACACCCCTGTGACCCTGTGTTTGGATTCAGCGGGTTGGAAAATGGATGGATGGATGGAAGTTAGTAAGAGATAGAGCCTTCTTGCTATAACTGAGAAACAGTGTGATAATAAGCTCAGTTGTGTTTAGAACAGGTCCCAGTAAAGAGGGACCTGAAAGACCTATTTGCTACTCAGAGATGGGATAAGCATACAGTTTTCTGACCATTATGAAATGGTTCAGAAACATCGTTATGAAATGGTTCAGAAACATTGTTTTGAAATGGTTCAGAAATGTTAAGTAAATAGTAACAATTTGAGATGTAACAAGATTAAGCTTAGAACTGAGCTTTTCTTAACATGATTTTTTTCCCTTTTTTGCTATTTTAATTTTCTTTTTTTTGTGTGAACTGTTTTTACTATGAAACTTAACTAAACTTTTTAAAAACGAAGATATTTTGTCTGTGGAATCATTTCTGCACGTCAGGCTTTTGTTGAATCCCATTTTTTGAGCTGGAGCTGCTGAACTTTGGTAACTTTGGAAAAACGCAGCTACAACTTTTATTTATTATTTATTTTATTTATGTTCATTTATTTTATTTCTTTTTATGTTATTCATGTTAATTGTATGTTTTTCTTTAATTCTATTATTGAAAAAGCACTTTGGCCACAGCATTCCTATGTTGTTTTAAATGTGCTAAATAAATAAAGTTGACATTGACATTGACATATTATCTTTCTTTGGAATACAAACAATTGGGGGCGCCCACTCATTGTAACTTAGTTAGACAGCTCCCTTTCTACTGCTTCACGTAGCACGTATGGCACTGTGCATTGCTTACAAAATTTTGGTACCACACCATCCTTAACAAAAAGCTTGGACTTGATTCCCTTAAGTGTTCCTAATTTAGGGTGAAAAGCTGTGGAGTACCTGTCACACAGCTCTGCCACAGTTTCAATGGTGACCTTGTTTACATGAGACCAGTCTGACCATACGCAACTAATCCAGTCTCTACCCATCAATGCTGGCCAGTTTCCTTTAACCACCAGTAAGTCTAAATTTTTTACACATTTTTTACATTGAACCAAAACAGTGATTTTTCCTTTTAGAGAATGCATTTTGTTACTATAAGTCTTCAAATTACAATCAGCAGGGCTTAAGCTTTTCTTTTTAAATTTACAATTGTACAGTTTCTCAGAAATGACTGAAACAGCTGCACCTGTATTGATCTTCATTTTCACTCTGACATCATTTATACTCACATATACATAGTAGGGCTTATTACTGTCTCTGGTAGTCTCTAAAGAAAATAATTCAGTTCCTCGTATGTCACCTTCAAAAACAGGGCTGTAGTCTGTTGTCAAATCAGCTTCTTGTCCTTGTATCTCAAACTGCTTTAAGGCAATTCTTTCATTGCCCTTGTGCTGAGATGCCCCACCAACGAGCAGTCCTGCGTGTATTGTTCGCGAAGGTTCTGACATTCGCTGAAGTGCTGCAGAGGTGGTGTCTGTTTCAGCAATATCCAGGTGCCTTGTCCACTTTGCAGGTTTATTATTTTGGCCTTCCTGGCATGCACGGCAAGCGCAAGCAATATGCACTCTCTTCTTGCACTCCATGTCTTTATATCTGCAGTTATCAGGTAGGTGACCCTTGCCATTGCATCGATAACACACCTTCTCTACGACCTCCGGTTTCTTTCCAAATCCTTTAGTTTTCATGGTCAATTTTTCTTTTGAGACGTTAGTTTTAAGCGTCCTCTGAGCAAATTGATGCGCACTGTTCTTTGTTACTTCGTATGCTATCCCATTTCAATAGCCAGTGCTAAAGTCAAATCTTTGTTGTACGCTGCATTCAACAACCTGTCCCTCAGCTCTGCGCTTTTAACACCACATATAAATTTATCATGCAGTGCTTCATCAAAAAAGTCCAGAATTTGCAGGTTGCTGCTAACTTTTTCAGAATGGTGACATACTCGCTCACTGATTCTCCATCCAGTTGATTTCTAGCATGGAATTTGCATCTCTCGGCAATAAAATATGTTCTCGGCACGCAGTGTTTTTTCAAAAGCTCTACGAGATCCAGAAACATCTTTTGGGATGGTTTCAATGGTGCACATAAGTCCATTAACAAATTATGTGCTTTCTTTCTTACTATTGTTAAAAATACCGCTTTAAATAAAGTCTTTTAATCCGTGTGTTGAAGACCATTAGCTTCAAAATAATGCTCTAGCCGTTCTAAATAGGCTTCGAAACTTTCCTCACTTTCTTCAAAGTGAAAATCTTCCGGCTTACAAAAGCCATATTGCTTTCGCTCCTATCTGCTTAACTCGTTGAAATGAAAATGACATCTCTATTTAATTGTTCCGTCTGCTGTATCAATGAAGTCAAGTAAAACCAATTCTATTTATTTTGGCAAAACAAACCCATCCCATCCTCGTCGCCAATGTTCTATCTTTTTCTTACTCACTGAGGAGGTGGTGGTTCTCAAGGGTTTTTATGCCAAAAACATAAGGCAGCTTTTTTCTGCAGTTATATTTTTGAATAAAAGCATACTTGTTCTGTTATACTGTATTTGTACCTTTTGTGAAACTGTTAATTTGATATTTGGACTTCAGGCTTCATACATTATATACAGTAATCCCTCGCTATATCGCGCTTTGACTTTCGCGGTTTCACTCTATCGCGGATTTTAAATGTAAGCACATCTAAACATATATCACAGATTTTTCACTGGTTCGCCGCTTTCTGCGGACAATGGGTCTTTTAATTTAGGTTACATGCTTCCTCCGTTTGATTGCCCAGTTGATTTCATACAAGGGACGCTATTGGCGGATGGCTTAGAAGCTACCCAATCAGAGCACGTATTACATATTAACTAAAACTCCTCAATGCTATAAGATATGCTTCCCGCGCTGTGCTTGTTTGCTTCTCTCTATCTTTCTCGCTCTCTCTGCCTGACGGAGGGGGTGTGAGCAGAGGGGCTGTTTGCACAGAGGACACGGACGCTCCTCTACAAAATGCCGCTTTATCGCGGTGCTTCTGTATACTTAAAAGCATGCATTGATTTTTTGATTGTTTGCTTTTCTTAGCGAGCGCTCTCTCTGACATTCTCTGCTCCTGACGCGCTCCTTTACGACGGCGCTCCTTTGAAGATAAGATATGTTTGCTTTCTTTTAATTGTGAGAAAGAACTGTCATCTCTGTCTTGTCATGGAGCACAGTTTAAACGTTTGACTAAAGGGTGTTATTTCATGTCTAGAGGGCTCTAATAATGTTAACAGGGTGGGAGAGTTTATAAGGGCTTAAAATATATAAAAATAACCATACAAACATATGGTTTCTACTTCGCGGATTTTCACCTATCGCGGGGGGGTCTGGAACGCAACCCCCGCGATCGAGGAGGGATTACTGTAGTTTATGCCTACATTCTGTCATTTACTACTACAATATGAAAAACGTTTCTGTTTTAAAAATGTGTTTACACAGATTACTGTAGAAACGGAACACACGTGAAATGTGGGTATTCCAAATAATGATCTATTATTTCCACTCTAAAACTCCACTTTACTCCCAGATAATCAATCAAGGCATGAGCTGGGAGAAGTTTGTGCACGTTCTAAGTTAGTGGGGGGATGGAATAGCCGGCTACTTGCAAGTTTTGTTTATCAGCATGTTTAGATTAACAAAAGACGCTGGCGGAGAGGTGAGAACGGTCTTAAGAAGCAATTTAAGGTGGGTCGGATCTACAAGTTTTTCGTAGGCTCTGGTAATTCTAGTGTTAAATGTAGCTAAATGCAGTTTTCCCTATAGCAATTTATTGCAACAAATATTATATAATACTTTCACTTTTTCTATGTTTTTAGGTGACTATAACTCTTTTTATTTTTCACTTAATCTAGGTAATGAATGTGTAATCATTAAAAATTCCACCACCATTTTCGACCTCCCTAAGTGCGAAAATGTCAGGGTGGTAGCCCTGTATAGTGTAAGGTCCAGAGCCGCCTTTCCAGACTAAAACATTCAAATAAAATGAATCAAACAGAGGACAAAATTTTGGGAAAAGAGTGTATTTTTATAGTGAACTGGCAAGAAATTAGATACAGAGGGAATGCTGGGAAACACCAGAAAGGCAAACATGACGTGGAAACTTGAAGCCGGAAGTGAAGTCAGGTGAGGCTGGAAAGAATGCCATAGTTATTTTACGTGAGGAAGCAAGATCGTCTGCCAGTCTTCAAAAATGTACATCTATTCTTTGGTGTTTCTGTTGTATAAGAGAGATATTATTGCTTTGTACCAAACCAACTTTCTTTGTGTTATCATTCTTGGTTGAGCCTGTCAGCTGCTCCCTAAGCGCATGTGTGTAACACATTTTAATATAAAGTTTGATTATAAATAGAGATAAATGATTGTGTATCAATATTATCAATTAGTTAAGTAGAGAAACAAAGTCATATGATATTTGACAAATATTGCACAAATGGAAGTGGTTCTAATGACCTTTTCCTTTATCTCAGTATACAAGAAAGTTGAGGGGAACACATTCCTGATTTTTTCCATTGAGTTTATTCCAGTACTGCAAAAAAATCTAGTTATATGTTCATAAAATATTGTTCACTTATACAAAATGGATACATTTATCAATTTTTCAAATGAGCTCACTTTCACTCGTAGGCATTAAAAAAGCTAATTTACAGTTTCAGGAAAAGGTCACAATTACAGCCTTTGTTAGTCACTGTACACTAAAGATCTTGTTCTGAATATTGTGCAATGCAAGAAACCAGGCACAGACATTATAGATCTTTTGTAAGTCTGTATGTTATCACCACTCATTTGTAGTGGACCTCCTCACTTCTAACCACCTGTGTGCAGATTTGTGCCTTTTTCTTCCAACTTCTCCTTAACCGGGGTGCTAACAGTAAGGAAGTCATTGAATATAACACAGCCAGTAACCATCTGCCTTTCTTTCCTTAGATTTGATTAGGAGAAAATCCAGGACACATGATGTTACCTCTGGCCAACTGCCCAAAGCCCTGCTCCTTCCATTCTTCTCCCTATTTAAGATCACTAACAGCCTTAAGTTAATTTTGGACATTACTGTAAATGACAGAAGACTTTCTGCATAGATATCAAATTGCTTTATGGAAAGATAAAGCCCATAAATGGCTGTCTGCTGTCGACCAACTATCCTCTTTTTATGTTATCAATTTTTCTTCCCTTTTGTTTGGGTTAAACGATGCCCAGGCTGGCACCTCAACCCCTTTTACTTGTATCCATCTTGTTTCCACAACAGTAATCTGAAGATACGCACAAAATTCCTCAGTGGTACATTTTAGTACCATCTTTGGATGGTCACTAGTGTTCACGAAGTCCTCGGTTACTTTAAAAGATTGTGTTGAACTGATGTGTAGAGAGAGAGAATGGCTGGTAAAACCTGATAAAATCAAGTTGATTGAATCCATTCAATTGCCAGTTTCCCCATTCAAATTGCTCATTTTTATTGCATTGCACTAGCTTCTGTTTAGTAGTGCCGACTATGGTCTCTTTTTCTCTTTTTAAGTGGTCTAATAACTTGACAATCTATTTTCTAGGCCATGGTAATGCCATGAGCTGAACTTTATTTACAGTATATAGTTTTTAGCTTTTCTTTCGGCTGTTAAAAATAATATTTATATATTTTTGTTGGTTTTGAAGTCGAGGACTTTATTGGTTGTGTTGGTGTTCTGATTTAGAATGTTTTTGAAGATGTTATTTATAAAACATGTCTTGCTTTGCCAGCATTTTGCTTTTATGGACAGCGTTATTGTTTGCTGTTGTTTATGCAGGGTTGTCAGGCTGAAGAACAACTCAGAACAACTGAGAGTGTGCAATGTGTGACATTATTACTGTGACCATATAAAGGTCAGCATCATGCCCTGCACAGTCAGTACAGGTAGGCCTCTAAACGTCTGAGAGGATCAATGTAACGATGGACAACTTCTCATTGGGCCAATGACATTTGTGTGCTGGTCCCTCAAACAATGTTAAAAATATTTTATTGTCATCATAAGATTGAGCTTTTATGAAATGTGAACAGGGTGGACTTTTTTGCCTAATCTCTGAAGATTTGTTTTAGGATGTTAGTTTTGTGGTAAAATAATAAGATTGTGTGGCTTCTAGTTGACTTGAGCTTTAGTTTTGTGCTACATGCTCTAATGAATCATCAAAAATGGCATCTGATGTTGCTTTCAATCCCAAAAGTTTAACAGATACATATTTCACTTAATGAGGAAGCCCATTGATATTCTTTTTGGACAAAATGCTCTCCCTCAGTTTCTTAACATATCCCAATATAGCATTTTAAAAATATGATCACCCAACATGGAGAGTAAAGACAAGTTCAAAGGGAATTGTTCAGAATTTTGGTAAACTAAACCTTCCACTTTTACATATTAGTTATCAACATGAGCCTGCAGATAGTTTTTAGTCTTAAAAATGTTCTTCATACTTAAATGAAGTTCCTGTATTAAAATATATTATTTTATAAATAATCACTATTGTACGAGGCAGTATTATTTCATCCAGAATTATGCAGAAGAGGAATTTAAAAGCTGCGTTCCTCTTTGGGTTACTTTAAAAAACAAAACTATTTCAAATATTCTGAAAGTTATGCTAAAGATTGTACAAATTTAAGATATGACTTTGTAAGTAACCTTCATAAAAATGCCTAAATAAATATGCCTTGCCTGGATTGTTTTTATGTGGAATAAATGACAAAATACAAATTATTTTAGCGAGTAGAATGGCCAATCACATTTAGTAAATGTCATTAGCAAGCATGTCAATCAGTTATACTTTAGAAATATCTAATCTGAATATTTACTGTTACAATGATACAAGTCAACGTTGAGAGCCATTGTATTAATAAAGTGCTACTGCTCTTTATGTGGCCACATCCATCAATGAAGTGCATTTAGTCTGAAACTGCTGAACAGAAAATGAAGTGTATTTTTGCCACAATACTTTATCAGCTTCTAGTTTGTCACTCAATTAACACAAATCTGTAATATTGTTAAGGATTCAAGTATTTGTCATTTCTTACATTTTCTTTACGTTCTTATTCCAATATAGATTAGGATCTGGCAAACAACATTATGCATAAACAAGGTGTTAGCTCTGCATGACACACTCAAACATTTAAACACTGATTCACACTGAGACAATTTTGAAGTTCAAGTCAACCTAATAGCTCTAAAAACGATTATGTTAGGGGCAGATGGAACGTCAAGGGAAAGTATTTCAAATGTATAGATAGACAGAGACAGATAGACAGATGCTTTATTAATCCCAAGGGGAAATTCACATACTACAGCAGCAGCATACTGATAAAAACCAATATTATATTAAAGAGTGATAACAATGCAGGTATAATAGACAATAACTTTGTATAATGTTAACGTTTATACCCCCCGGGTGGAATTGAAGAGTTGCATAGTGTGGGGGAGAAACGATCTCCTCAGTCTGTCAGTGGAGCAGGACAGTGACAGCAGTCTGTCAATGAAGCTGCTCCTCTGTCTGGAGATGATACTGTTCAGTGGATGCAGTGGATTCTTCATAATTGACAGGAGCCTGCTCAGCACCTGTTACTCCGCAATGGATTCCAAACAATCCTGCTCTGTGCCTACAATAGAGCCTGCCTTCCTCACCAGTTTGTCCAGGCGTGAGGCGTCCCTCTTCTTTTACTGCCTCCCCAGCACACCACCTTGTAGAAGACGGCGCTCGCCATAACCGTCTGATAGAACATCTGCAGCATCTTATTGCAGATGTTGAAAGACGCCAGCCTTCTAAGGAAGTATAGTCGGCTCTGTCATCTCTTGCACAGAGCAACAGTATTGGCAGTCCAGTCCAATTTATCATCCAGTTGCACTCCCAGGTATTTATAGGTCTGCACCCACTGCACACAATAACCTCTGATGATCACAGGGTCCATGAGGGGCCTGGTCCTCCTAAAATCCACCACCAGCTCCTTGGTTTTGCTGGTGTTCAGTGGTAGGCGGTTTGAGTCGAACCATTTAACAAAGTCCTTGATTAGGTTCCTATACTTCTCCTCCTGCCCACTCCTGATGCAGTGTCATCAGCGAACATTTGCACGTGGCAGGACTCCCAGTTGTATTGGAAGTCCAATGTATATAGGCTGAACAGGACCGGAGAAAGTACAGTCCCCTGCGGTGCTCCAGTGTTGCTGACCACAATGTCAGACCTGCAGTTCCCGAGACGCACATACTGAGGTCTGTCTGTAAGATAGTTAATGATCCATGCTACCAGGTATGAATCTACTCCCATCTCAGTCAGCTTGTCCCTAAGGAGCAGATGTTGGATGGTGTTGAAGGCGCTAGAGAAGTCCAGAAACATAATTTTTACAGCACCACTGCCTCTGACCAAGTGGGAGTGGGATCAGTGTAGCATGTAGATGATGGCATCCTCCGCTCCCACCTTCTCCTGGTATGCGAACTGCAGAGGGTCGAGGGCATGGCGGACCTGTGGCCTCAGGTGGTGAAGCAGCAGCCGCTCCCTGGTCTTCATCATATGTAACGTCAGAGCGACAGGCCAGAAGTCATTCAGCTCACGAGGACGTGATACCTTGGCGAGGGGGGGGTGGATGGGTATTGATTCAAGATGTTTTCCAAAGCCTTGGGACTCTCCCCTGTTCCAGGCTGAAGATGTATATATTTAAAAACAGAAAAACATTAGAATAAAGTAAAATTTAATTTGAAAGTTGCAGCTCACAAGGTATACATGTTTTAAAGAAATACAGTATCTGTAGTGATTTTCACCATCTCTGCCTCCCTATGATTTCATTTCTGTATTTTTTGATTTTTCTGAAATTTCTTCTATCATTGTTTTGAATATGGATTAAATTAACTTCAGGACCTACAATGCAATCACTACGGTTGGGGGTAGAACGATACATTCATCCATTATCCAACCCGCTATATCCTAACTACAGGCTCACAGAGGTCTGCTAGAGCCAATCCCAGCCAACACAGGGCACAAGGCAGGAAACAAACCCCGGGCAGGGCGCCAGCCCACCGTAAGGCACACACACACACACACACCAAGCACGCATAGGGACAATTTAGGATCGCCAATGCACCTAACCTGCATGTCTTTGGACTGTGGGAGGAAATCGGAGAACCCGGAGGAAACCCACCCAGACACAGGGAGAACATGCAAACTGCATTCAGGGAGGACCCGGGAAGCGAGGTAGCAGCGCTACCCACTGAGTCACCATGCCACGCGTAGAATGATACAGTATATTAATATTTCTGTAAAATCATAAACACTCAAAAACATACATATCATTTTAAATACTTTAATAAATAATCTTATGATTGTTAATTGTCTTTGTTAATGTATGTAAATGCATAGCAATAAATGTAAATAAACCTGATATTCAATAAAAATGATTTAAAAGTAAAAAATCTAGAACACATGGTATTATGTGTGTAAGAAAATACAATTTATTTTTCCATAATGTACCCCTTATCAGGTGCACAGACGGTGGTAATCTGCCAACCAGGCATTACCACTTTAAAGGAAAAAGTCCTGAATTGCATGTGTTCCAAATAACAATATATTATTTACCCTGTACAGTTCCCGGTACCTCACTCCCAGATAAACAAGGCTTGAGCTGGGAGAGGTTTTTGCCATTTCTGCAGTGGTGGGGGGGATGGGATACTAGGCTGCTTGCTGCTTGTGCTTATCGACACATTTACAACACAAAAGATGCTGACGGAGATGTGAGAACAGATTTAAGGTTCATGAGTTTTTTTGTAGGCCTTGGTAACTCTAGTGTTGAAGCACTTACCTGTTTAAGTCATCAAGTGTAGGGTGCACTTTCATAGTCATTTTAACTTTGTCTTTGGCAGGTTCACACAGAAGGACGCTGGTGACGGGTCCACCATGCCTCCAGGTCAGGTCTGCTGGAGGACGCTGCACATAACCCGTGTAAGAAAGGCTCTATATTGCGCCCGACCCGACACAGACTGGACACGGGAGGCACGTATAAAATAAAACAAACTTTTATTTTCTTCAGCTGGAGGGCACGTCTTTCCCGTAATCACTCCAGCCACAACACAGTTCCAAGCACTAAGCACTAAACACTAACACAACACACTCCTCTCTTCTGGCACCACCACTCCTCCCAGGCAACCTTGTCCTCCTCCACCCGACTCTGGCTGCTGAGTGGTGGTCACTGGCTCCTTTTATTGGGTACCCGGAAGTGCTCCAGGTGCTTGATTGCCGACATCCGGCTGCATTTCTGGGTGTGGCGAGACCAGTGCCCAAAAGGGACCAGCAGCTCCTGCTGCAGCACCCCCTGGCAGTGCCTGCAGAACTCAACAGGGCTGCACAGAACTTCAACCCCCATGAAGTTCTGGGGGAGTCCAAGGCACCACTGCAACCCAGTGAGGCTGCCATCTAGCATCCAGGGGAAGATACTGAGTTTCCCATCCTTGTCCCCCTGGTACATATGTTGCAGGGGCGTCCCAGCCAGGCATGGGCCCTGGCCATCTGTCACACCCATCGTAAAGGCAAGCGTCTCTTTAGGCCTGCCGTTGACAAAGAAGGGTGCGAAGTGTTTTAGTTAAGAATGTGCATGCATGCATGAATGCATTAGTGTGAGGAGGGAATACTCAAAGAAAAAAACTTACTTTTATACTGTGTGTTGGAGTGCACTCCATTTTGCACGTGCAAGGCTGCTAGCCCTATTTAGTATATGCCTTGCGAAGGTTGAGAGCCGCACCTGTTCAGAAAGCACCTGCAGCTGTCGTGATTGGTGAAAGGCAGCAACGTATTGCAGGATTGGGTAAAGATTTGTGCCCCAACTATAAGAGGCACTTCCTGCCCTTTAAGGGTTGTCTTTACTTTTGGTGGTGTGGTTTGTATGGTTGGTATAGCTTTTTTTTTCATTTAGTATACCAAACAAAGGCTTGTACCTTATTCTAACAATTTCTTGTATATATTATAGCTCTCTTCTAGTGTAGCTTCATTTTGGTGGAAGTATTTATATAGATTTTGGGTTTTGCACTGTGTTTTCTTTTCTTGAATATGCAATGTGTTTTTTTTTATTGTAAATATTTTTGGTATTCTTTGCAATTTGTTATGTGTGTAGTTTCTTCATTTAGGAAAACTACCATTTTTGTGTTTATACTTTTTTTTTACTTTATTAATTTTATTGTAATCATTCCATACAAATAGATACATTTTTACAAAAAAAAAATAGGATGAAAACTTACCCCCACCCCTAAGAAAGAGAGCATGGCCAACGGAGTAAAACTTAAAGCTTGTAAACGTACCTAAATTGATTAGTTTAAAAGGGCAATAGAGATGAATGGAGAAAAAAATGAAATGCGAAAAGAATTGCTTCCTCTGTGCTTTAAGAGCTTATTCTAAAATATTACTGATTAGATCCTGTCAGGTTTTGAAAAAATTCTGTACCGATCCTCTGACTGAGATTTTGATTCCCACTGACTTAAAAGAAGAGAGTTAGGATTCTTCCAGTTTAGCAAAATAAATCTGTGTACCAATAGTGTAGTGAATGCAATCACAGTTTGTTTGTTCTTCTCCACTTTAAGCACATCTGGAAGAACACCAAACACAGCTGTTAATGGGTTAGGAGGGATTGTGACATCAAGGTTGTCTGAAAGGCACTTAAAAATTTTGGTCCAAAATGATGCTAATTTGCTGCAGGCCCAAAACATGTGACTCAGTGAAGCTGGGACTTGATTGCAGCGTTCGCAGGTTAAAATCTTGACCTGGGAACATTTTGGACAGTTTTAAGCGAGACAGATGTGCTCGATATATAATTTTGAGTTGAATAATTGTATGCTTTGTGCATATGGAGCTCGAGTGAATTTTCTGCATTGCTACCTTCCACTCCTTTTCTGATATATTGATTAAGAGATATTTTTCCCATTGTCCTCTTGGATCTTTGAAAGGGAGGGACTGTAAAATAATTTTATATATTGCAGAGATGGTGTCTAAGCCCTCGAAATTGAGCAATATTTTTTTCCAGCATGAAGGAGGGTGCAAGATGAGGAAAATCGGGAAAGTTCTGTTTAACAAAGTTCCTAATTTAAAGATAGTGAAAGAAATGTGTAGCTGGAAAGTTAAATTTGGATTGTAATTGTTCATAAGATGCAAAGATGTTGTCTATATAATATAATCCCAAATCTTTTCCAGATATTAAAAACTGCATATGTTTGCGAGGGTTGAAAAAGGTGGCTCCCTTGCAGAGGTTCCACAGATAAAAGATTCTCCATCCTAAATTGCTTTCTAAATTGGTTCCATATTCTGAGTGAGTGAAGCACATTTGGATTATTAGTATATTGGTGATAACTTACATTTGTTGGGGCACAGAGCAGGGAATATAAAGAAGTACTGCAGGATTTTACTTCTATTGCGGACTAAGCCTGTGTATGTTCATCTATTTGTGTCCAGGTTTTTGTAGCTTATATGTTTGCTGCCCAGTAATAAAACTGAAAGTTAGGTAGAGCCATGCCACCTTCTGCCTTAGGTCTTTGTAGGTCCGCTCTTTGGATACGTGGATGTTTTGAGTTCCAAATAAATGAAGTTATTGATGAATCTGATTGCTTAAAAATGATTTATTAATGTTTACTGGTAGGGTTAACCATCTATGTAAGTCTTGCTTAATTGTTTCCATACAGATGGCAAAATTTTGTTGATAAAGAGCTTTGTGCTTACTTGTAATGTTAACCCCTAGGTATTTAAACTGATCTGCAATGATAAAAGGTAGGGTTTTAAAACTAATAATATATGCTTGAGAATTCACTGGAAAGAGTACACTTTTATTCAAATTAATTCTGAGACCAGAGATCTTTTGAAATTCTGTGAGTGCTGTTAAGACTGCAGGCACAGAATTTTGTGGGTCTGATATATACAATATCATATCATCGGCATATAGATAAATTTTCTGTTCCAGTCCTTCTCTGATAATCCCCTTTATCTGATCAGCATTTCGACAGTGAACCGCCAGTGGTTCAATGGCGATTGCAAATAGCAGTGGTGACAAGGGTCATCCTTGTCTGGTACCTCGTTCTAGTTTAAAGTAGTCTGGGGTGTTTGACTTTACTGGTGAGTATATTACCTTAAACAGGCGTCGACGATTAAAGGAAAGTGTCGACCCTTGATAAATCCAGTTTGATCTTGTGATATTATCGAAGGCAGCACTTTCTCCATCCTTCTAGCTATGATTTTTGTATTTTAACATCATTATTCAAAAGTGAAACTGGTCTGTATGATGAACATTCTAATAAATCCTTATTTTGTTTAGGAAAGACGATGATGAATGCTTGACGAAAAGTTTGAGGTAGAATTTTATTGTCTCTAGCTTCTGTAATAGTTGCTAAAAAGTATATTAGCTAGCTGAGTGGAGAATTTCTTATAAAATTCTACAGGTTAGCCATCAGGGCCTGCTGCTTTCCTGCCTTGAAGTGACTTTATAGCATCTAGTAATTTTGATAACATGAAAGGTTTATCGAGTACCTCCGTGTATATACATTTTTATCTTTATTTTTCATTTTTGGGGACTGGAAACTTCATTATATATATTGCTCACTATTTTTGATTGGGGCATTACTTTTGTTGTTTTGCTGCACCTGTAAATAAACCAACTCCTGTTTTGGAAATATCACCTTTTTGTGTCTGTACCAACATAGGGTCTGACAATGGGTCCAAAGATGTAGAGGTCTGTGCCTCCCTCCATGGATACGCCTCCCCAGACCATCAATGACTCACCACCAAACCGGTCATGCTGAACGATGTTACAGGCTGCATAATGTTCTCCACGGTTTCTCTAGGACCATTTCACTTCTGTCACATGTGCTTAGGGTGAACATGCTCTCATCTGTGAAAAGCACAAGGTGCCAGGGTTGGACCTGCCAATTCTGTTATTCTATAGCAAATACCAATCATGCTCCACGGTGCCCGGCAGTGATCACAGGGCCCACTAAAAGACGTTGGGCCCTCAGGCCACCCTCATGAAGTCTGTTTAGGATTGTTTGGTCAGAGACATTCACAGCAGTGCCCTGCTGGAGGTCATTTTGTAGGGCTCTGGCTGTCCTCATCCTGTTCCTCCTTGCCCAAAGGTGCAGATACCATTCACCGTCCACCTCTCCTAGAGTAACTGCCCGTCTCCTGGAATCTCCTTAATGCCCTTGAGACTGTGCTGGGAGACACAGGAAACCTTCTGGCAATGGCACGTATTGATGTGCCATCCTGGAGAAGTTGGACATCCTTGTGCAACCTCTATAGGGTCCAGGTATCTCCTCATGCTACCAGTTGTGATACTGACCGTAGCCAAATGCAAAACTAATGTAAAAACAGCCAGAAAAGATGAGGAGGGAAAAATGTCAGTGGCCTCCACCTGTTAAACCATTCCTGTTTTGGGGGTTGTCTCATTGTTGCTCCACTAGTGCACCTGTTGTTAATTTCATTAACACCAAAGCAGCTGAAACAGATTAACAACCCCCTCTGTTACTTAACTGATCAGATCAATATCTCAGAAGCTTCATTGACTTGATGCAAAACTGTAATTAAAAAGTGTTCCTTTATTTTTCTGAGCAGTGTATATGTAAATAAATATATACAGTATATATATATATATATATATATATATATATATATATATATATATATATACAGTGTATATATATATACAGTATATATATGCACACAATGTTCAAAAAATGAAGGGTATACTTAATCATCATAGTCTATCACCAAATCAATTAAGCTTCAAGGATATTAATCTGTCAAGTTAGGAAGCATAAGCGATTGTGAATTTGCTTTGTTGCAAATATATGGAAACCGAGAGAGGACATGCAATATTGTTTTTTTCTTTTTTTTTTTGAGTTCATGGGATAATTTTATCAAGATCTTCAGAAAATGAAACTTAACCTTTGGTCCTGGCCAGCTTGCGATCACAAATCACAACAACTGATAACAATGATATGCATCTGACAACAACAACATTTATTTATATAGCACATTTTCATACAAATAATGCAGCTCAAAGTGTTTTACATGATGAAGAAAAGATAACTGAAAGACAAAGTAAAAATTAAAATTAGATAACACTAATTAACATAGAATAAGAGTAAGGTCCGATGGCTAGGGAGGACAGAAAAAAACAAAAAAAAACTCCAGACGGCTGGAGAGGGGTCCCAGACCATGAAATCGCCCAGCCTCCTCTGGGAATTCTACCTAACATAAATGAAACAGTCCTAATTGTATTTAGGGTTCTCTTGGAAGGACTTGATGATGATGGTTATGTAGACTTCTGGCTTTTAATCCATCAATGTAGGAACATCATGGTGCTTGAATTATTATTGATGTTGATATTGATGTATTAGTCTTTCGAATTCCTATTGGCAGGGTATTCCAGATTTTAAGTGCATAACAGCAGATGTCAAAGTCAAATAAATAATCATCATATGTGAACTTTGATTAATGATCCTTTTCAGTCAAGTATGCCTGAGGTAGCCTATATAACCCGCAGACATCATCAGCCCATTTCTATCTATCTTTCCCAGTACTGCTTCACCTTTATTGTTCTGTACTTTTTCCAGGATATAGGCAGATAATCTGTATATTTCTGCAGTCATTCACAGCAGCAATGGGGACAAGCCACCTAGTTATAGCACAACAAAACCACCACATGCAAACATGTGATGTGCCTAAAAATCAAAATAAAAAATATATAGAAAAAGCCAGGCTGCAAAGAGTGTGTTAAAAATCTGTAGTCAAAGTCCTAGTTTCATATGAAAAAAACAAAGAACCTGAACTAGAAAGCAAAGTATGTAGAAGAAACAAACAATCCATTCTGCAACACATCCTCAGCTGTTAAATATGGTGTAGGTTGTGTTATGGCTTAGATGTGTATAACTGACAATACAACTGCCGTCCTTGTGTTCATTGGTGCCACCGCTGAGCACAGCAGCACAATAAATTACTGTACTACAATATTTGTCTGTGTTTTAAACTTCGAACACTGAGAAATTTTGTACGAAAAGGACTGTACCTTCCAGTTCAATTGACATTACTATAGTTAGTTGTTTTCACTTTGTAATTATTTAATTTCAAATCCTGTTTACTCTCCCCTTACCCATACTGACTGATTATTATCTAGATTTCTGTTTTGTTAGTATCTTTATCACTACTGGTAACATGAGGTAGTTTCTGTGGCCGATTCAGGTTACACAGGTAATCCAGCTGCTCCAGGATAGCACATCCATATGTGCTTTCACAAGAAGGTTTGCTATGTCCCTGAGCACAGTCTCAAGAACATGGAGGATATACCAAGTGACAGGCCGTTATACAAGGAGAGCTGGACAGGGCCATAGAAAGGCATCAACCCAGCAACCGCAGGAGCATTGCCAGAGCCCTACAAAATTATCTCTCTAGTTGGCTAGAGGTATACATGTTTCTAACCACACTGTCAGAAACAGACTCCATGAGGGTGGCATGAGGGCCTTAGTGTCTTCTAGTGGGATTCTCCAGAGTATACCACAATTGGCAGCTCTGCAACTGGGGCCCTGTTCTCTTCACAGATGAGAGTAGGTTCACACTGTACACTTGTGACAGATGTGAGTCTGGAACCTCAGTGGATAATGTTATGCAGCCCACAACTGCATCCATCATGATGGTCTTGCGGGTGGGAGCATATCCTTGGAGGGTTAGACTTCCACATGTTAGGCAACAGTACCGTGACTGTTGTTAGGTGCCAGGATGAAATCCACAGAGCCATTGTAAGACCTTATGCTGGTGCAGGGGGACCTGGGTTACTTCTGGTGCAGGACAATGCCCAGCCTCAGGTGACTGTCTAATCAGGAACATGCCCATACATTGTCAGGAGCGCATGCAGACGCCAAGTCACATCATGAGTTACCTTGATCAAATTTACGCAAATTGGATTAGCCTGTGATTTCAATTTTTGACTTTGATTTTTAGTGTGATGTTGAATCCAACCCTCGATGGGTTGGTGATTTTGGTTTCCGTTGACCGTTGTTACATCATTTTGTTCTCAACAAATGACACAGTAGTACTCAGTAAAAATTTTCCACTTGAATATTTTGTTCATTGAGATCTGATGTATGATTTAAGTGTTTCCTCCATTTTTTTAACCAGTGTATAAGACATTGTTATTTTAATCAGAATTTTATTGTAATAGATCATCAAGCTTAAGGTCTATATTCTGTTCTTTACTTGTTTTGCTCTTGCTGGATTGGTGGTGTTACCCTAACATTTGCCAAAATTTGTATTTTTCACACCTTGCAAAGTTAAAGATGGAAATCCACATAGACTATCTTTATGTGCATATCCTTGTTTATTGTAAATTGGTCGCCTACATTTCCTTGAGGATCTAACATAAAACTTTGAGTCATTGTTATTTGTGAAACAGACAGCAGTTGGAAGGGCAGAATTGACACTTGGAGATCATGTAAGTGGAAAGTAGAGAAACTCAAATAGTGTATATAATTGAAAAACATCACCTAATAAAACAGAGTCAGTGGATGAGCTATGTGAATAAGAAATCAGGATATGAAACATGTATTTATATCACTGTTCTACTTTCAGTGCTCCATTCTGGCCCTATGTTTCTATCCAGCAACCTTTTGTCACAGTTCTGCAACTACTACAAAATTAAAATGCAAGATTGCTGATAGGAATGCATTTAAAGCTACATTGGTTTTGGTATAACAGGATTAAAGCTCTGATAAAAAGGATAGACACAGAATAAATTTCTATGGGCTGTGGCATGCAGGGGGTGCACCATCTCCCCAAACCTGACACAGACAAATGCAGACACAAGTTCTTTCATATGCATGGCTTTTATTCTGCTGTGGAAAACTCTTTTCCTTTCGTTTTCCACCTGCACAGCACAGTACAGCCACTAATAATGCCTACAGCACTTCTCCTTCTTTTCTCTCTCTTCCACTCCTTCTTCAGCAAGCTCCTTCTTCTCCCTCCTGACGCTGGCTCCTGGAGTAGTGGAAGCGGGCTCCTTTTATCCTTAACCTGGGAGTACTGCCAGTGGGCCATTAGAGTGGTCTGGAAGCACTTCCGGGTGAGGTGGAAGCCCAACGTAGTAGGGCTCCACAGTCCCTGCACCACCCCCAATGATACCCACAAAACTCAACATGGCTGTGTTGAATTTCAACTTCCATGAAGCCTTGTGGGAATCTGAGGCAACTCGACAACCCAGGGGGCTGCCATCTAGTGCTCTGGGGGAGATAATGCCCTATGTTTGCTCTATCCCCCGGTCCTTCTAGTTTATAGGCATCCTGGCCAGGTAAGGGCCCTGACTGTCCCCCACAAGGAAACAAAACACAGAGTAAAGAAAGAGAATAGAAAAGATTTGCAACCAACTTAAATTATTGTATCATTTATTACAAAACAATATAAAGAGCCATTACATCAGCTCTCACATGAGTGTGCTATATAATGACAGTCTTGATTTAAATGTTAGATGATCACTGTGGAGAAAAGACTAAGAATGTATTTTAGTAAACACTTGCAAAAATTAATAAAAAGTTTTGCTTGCATGCTAAAATATTATTAGCTTTAAGTTTTGTGCCTTGTGGTGATGTGTCTGCAGCTTTTAAAGTGCTTGTGGATACTTTCCTTTCAGACGTGGAAATATATAAATCAAGATATGTCCAGCTTAATCACTAATTATAACAACTAATACCAATGTATGGCTGGATGCCACATAGCAGAAACTCACCCAACATAAAAGTTCATTCTAAAAGCAAAAATGTTGAAGATATACAACAATGAATTTGTTTTTAGAATCATAGTAAATTTTTTGATCCTTTCTTCTATGCACCAGTCCAATAAGAATTTATATAATTGGTGTAGCGTGTGCAGTAGTCCACATCCTTTCTCCTAGCTGAGATAAATCAACTGCTTTCTCTGTAATGCCATAGATGCCACATAATTTTTTAAGTTTTGATATCATTAGATTGTTCATGTTCTGTGTGAACTTATAGATGTTTATGCATCATGTTTCCAACTCAATATTGCTGACATAAAGAGTCTTCAACTTGGAGCTAGCATAAACAGACTTACAGTGATTCCAAAATAGATTAATGACCACAACTGAGTCACATCCTGTGTATTTATATCCATGACCCTCATACAATAAGACTTCTACATTCATTAGTATAATACAGCTTGTTGCAGGGTATACATTTAAGGACTCTAAGTGAAATGATGATGATGATGATGATGTGGTCAGGTTACAGAAAGTGTGTTGAATGATGACATATACAGTAAATAATATAAAGAGAATATCAGCTGTTTCCACTGTAATCCTACTACTGCAGAAAGGAAAATGGAGGACGAGGCTGATAGCAATAAACATATAAAATAATGATTGACTTTCTTAAATTGTGAACATGTGAACTGTTCACCTACTGCATCCTGTACAAGGGTTGTTTATCCTAATAGAGTTTGATACTAGCCCATAAACAGGTTATTGATCTAAACCAACTGTACAGTATTAGAACAATCTAGACGAGAACAGGCCATTCAGCCCAACAAAGCTCGCCAGTCCTATCCACTTGCTTCCTCCAAGAAAACATCAAGTCGAGTTTTGAAAGTCCCTAACATCTTACTGTCTACCACACTACTTGGTAACTTATTCCAAGTGTCTATCGTTCTTTGTGTAAAGAAAAACTTCCTAATGTTTGTGCGAAATTTACCCTTAACAAGTTTCCAACTGTGTCCCCGTGTTCTTGATGAGCTCATTTTAAAATACAAGTCTCGATCCACTGTACTAATTCCCTTCATAATTTTAAACACTTCAATCATGTCACCTCTTAATCTTCTTTTGCTTAAACTGTAAAGGCCCAGCTCTTTTAATCTTTCCTCATAATTCAACCCCTGTAGACCTGGAATCAGCCTAGTCGCTCTTCTCTGGACCTTTTCTAGTGCTGCTATGTCCTTTTTGTAGCCTGGAGACCAAAACTGCACACAGTACTCAAGATGAGGCCTCACCAGTGCATTATAAAGGTTGAGCATAACCTCCTTGGACTTGTACTCCACAGATCGTGCTATATAACCTAACATTCTGTTAGCCTTCTTAATGGCTTCTGAACACTGTTTGGAAGTTGATAGCTTGGAGTCCACTATGACTCCTAAATCCTTCTCATAAGGTGTACTCTCGATTTTCGACCGCCCATTGTGTATTCAAACCTAATATTTTTACTTCCTATGTGTAATACTTTACATTTACTGACATTAAATTTCATCTGCCACAGATCTGCCCAAGCCTGTATGCTATCCAAGTCCTTCTGTAATGATATAACGGATTCCAAATTATCTGCTAATCCACCTATCTTGGTATCATCTGCAAACTTAACCAGCTTGTTACTTATATTCCTATCTAAATCATTTATATATATTAAAAATAGCAGCGGCCCTAGCACTGACCCCTGTGGAACACCACTCTTAACATCAGCCAGTTCTGATGAGGTTCCTCGCACCATCACCCTCTGCTTCCTGTGTCTGAGCCAATTCTGCACCCATCTAAAAACATCACCCTGAATTCCCACTTCTTTTAACTTGATGCCCAACCTCTCATGTGGCACCTTATCAAATGCTTTCTGAAAGTCCAGATAAATAATATCATAAGCTCCACTTTGATCGTATCCTTTTGTTGCCTCCTCATAGAATTCCAACATGTTAGTAAAACACGACCTCCCCCTTCTGAACCCATGCTGACTGTTCAGAATAACTCCTGTCCTTGTCATGTGTTGCTCAATCTTATCCTTAATAATTCCTTCCATTAATTTTCCTGTGATGCTTGTTAAGCTTACTGGCCTATAGTTGCTTGGATCTGCCCTGTCACCCTTTTTATATAATGGGATGATATTTGCCATTTTCCAGTCCTTTGGAATCTCTCCAGTGCACAGTGACTTCCTAAAAATACGTGTCAAGGGTTTATATATGTACTCACTAGCCTCCTTAAGAACACGAGGATAAATATTATCTGGGCCTGGTGATTTGTTTGATTTCATCTTATTTAATCTGAGCAGCACTTCTCCCTCTACAATTTCCAAATCCCTCAGTACCTCCTTAGTAGTTGCATTTACCTCTGGCAGGTTATCCACTTGCTCACTTGTAAACTGATGGGTAATGTGGTCATAGCATGATGTTTAGGTTAAAATTCCTTCAGCCGCTTCTTGGATCAGTTGTGCGTTTAATGCTAGATCATTAAAAATGTCAGTTGTCAATCCAAGAGGTGATACATGCATTACAGAATACTTAAGCATACTTTATTAAGAGAGTGGGCCTTGGGGGACAAAAAACACTAATTGTTGTGATTAGCATAGACATGTAGGATTCAAAGGTCTAGCTTCTGGGTAGTGTAGTTCTATAGCAGGTCTAATAAATTTGAAAACTCACAAATCCAGTATCAGAATAGCAACATGTAGATGTAAAATGGAAATTATCCATATAGAGAAGGTTTATGCTATAGGGAACTGGATTCCGTTGTGATGGACGGTCGGGGCCAATGCCTGGCTGGGATGCTGCTTCTGCATATAATCCGGGGGAACAGTCATAGGTGGCACAATACCTCCCCCGGGTCGCTAGATGGCAGCCCCACCTAGTGGTGCATCAGATTCCGACAGGGCTCCATGGGAGATGAAGTCCTCCACAGCCCTTTTGGGACCTGGGTTAGCCAACAGGGGGTGCTGAAAGGGTTCCTGAGCCCGTCTGGGCGGTTCTTTAGCCACACCCGGAAGTGCAACCGGAAACGGGTGGTCAAGTACCTGGAGCACTTCCCAGGTGGACCATAAGGGAGCCAGCAGCCACCACTCAGGGAGCCGGAGTCAGGAGGAGGAGGACAAAACTTGCCAGGAGGAGTGGTGGTGAAGAATGTATTTTTGTTTTGGTGTTTTGGTTTATGCTTTGTGGGACTGTGCTGCAGCTGAGGGGCAGAAGACGTGTCTCCCAGCTGAAAAAAAAAATATTTGTTTTATTTTTACGTGTGCATCTGCGTCTATCTGTGCCAGATTGGATGCCGATATAGCGCCTTTCTACACTCTATTGATGACAACTGACTATGTACTCAGAAAGATTAGATAAATGTAGGAATAACAGGTTTCAGCTACTCCAACATAATGCTTTCAAATTAATCAGCAGATGCTATGGTCAAGCCTATCAAAAACAACTATGAGATCAAGGGGCTGAAGTGTAAACATATACTGTACACCATACATGAACAGTGAGAAGACAGTTGCTTACTTTTTGGGAGAAGAGAGGTTTAACATGTGTAGTGAAACTGCAATCAAGACTGAAAAGATTAAAACAAAGAGTTATTAATTAGATGTGAAAATACAGTAACCTTTTTGTTTCTATTACTATTATTATTATTGTTGATGTTATTGTCTTTTTAATTAAATTAAGGGTGATGGTGGTAATTATTTTATTTTGATGTACTGTACTTTAATTCTGATGTATGCATGCGTTCTCAATAACAATAATACCTTGCCAGAAGTTTGAATATTGTATGGGCAACATAGTCATTTAGATGAAAAGAAAGGAGCTTAAAAAGGCTTCAAAAAGGTTTGATAACAAGTTGTTGGTTAGTTAATTTTCAAACAATGTTTAAAGGAAAGCACAGTTGTGTTAATGGGTTTATAACGTCAGTGCCTTAAACGAAAGAGAGATGATGTATATCTGTGCAGATGAGCAGGTTATCTAGAATAAATTTCTAGACATGTTTGAGGTCAAATTATTTTTAGAGTAAGAGCAAGATCAGTATTCATTTTTGTGTACATTTTGTGACAACAACTAATTTGCAGGGTTTAGTACAGCAACCCCAAAGTGCCAACAGCAGAAAATTAAAACAAGTAGTACATGGAAAAAAAAGAGGTGACTTTCTCAAAATTACAGGTGACGTATGCAAAATAAGGGGACCCAGCATTAAAATGTGACACATGCAAAATACGAGGGGTGGCAGCATTAATAAGAGGCACACGTAAAATCAGATGAATGGAAGCACTGATAGGTGCCACACACAAAATTAGAATTGAATGTATGAAAAACATATGTATGACTTCAAAATGAAAGCAGAATTTTGGTTGGGAGGAAGAACTGTGGAAGTTTGATACCAGCAGTTGTATGTAGATAGAAAAAGTGATCTCTTTTTATTTGAAATATTACATAATTATATGATATATATCCATCCATCCATCCATTATCCAACCTGCTATATCCTAATTACAGGGTCACGGGGGTCTGCTGGAGCCAATCCCAGCCAACACAGGGCGCAAGGCAGGAAACAAACCCCGGGCAGGAGGCCAGTACACTGCAGTATATGATATATAGTTACCAGAAAATCAAAAAACAAAGGAGAATACCTTGTACAAATTTGCTTTCAGCTCCGATGCTCTAGTTTAATGAATATAAAACAATGATTTTTTTCCTTTTACATTCTGTGCAAATGCAGCAGGGCATTAAGTAAATTACAATTCTAGCTTCCATCCTGATGATTCTGCACACACCACCTATTAATGCTGCCACCTCTTGTATTTTGTGCATGACACTTGTTTTAACTTTATACGCTTCTACTTCGGAGACTGGCCTAATACAGCCTAACCTTGATTGAGGGTAGGGCTGTCCTTTAGGCCTAGAAAGGTGTCTTGTTAGTCTACTTTTATTTAATCTATGTTACATTTATTGACTGTTCATCCTTTAGCCTTCCTATTACTCTAAATGAAACCTTTTACCTTTATTGTTATGGCCTTCTTGACCTTGTACTGAGTTCCAGATCTTCCACATAATATTAAAATCCATCCATCCATTATCAAACTAATTTAGTCAAGTTCACGGTCATGGGGAACAAAGCCTACCCCAAAATTGTGTTCACTTCAGAAACCAACCCTATTCTATGACCCTAGCATGGCACACTCATTTATTACACACTCATAGGGAGGCAGTTTAAAGTCGGTAGTTAATGCAATATGCACGTATTTGGGATGTGGAAGAAAGAATGGAGTACATAAAGAAAACCCACCAAAAAAAGCACCATACAATATATATAAAGAGAAATAAATGTGGAATGATGACTACAAGGCTCTGAACTAATGAAGAAAAGGAAATATGCAGTGTCCACTAATGTATTGGGAGTTTCCAAAATCTGTAGATGGCAGTATGTGATAC
This sequence comes from Polypterus senegalus, assembly GCF_016835505.1. NCBI lineage: Eukaryota > Metazoa > Chordata > Cladistia > Polypteriformes > Polypteridae > Polypterus > Polypterus senegalus. Next base: position 90,124,609 of record NC_053168.1, read on the forward strand.
AAGTACAGAGTGTATTGGCAATTTGGGAGAACAGCCTGCCTGTTACCAAATAAATGAGGGATCACCAGGACATCTGGAATAAGATCTAAGAAAGCCAGCTCCAGTTCTTCTGCACAGCTTCCTGGACCCAGGAAATGATTTCTATGCTGTTCCTGAAAGAAGTAAATGGCCAGTGCTTAAGAACGTCTTCCAATCAAGGGCCTATTGAGATTGCAGTCAGGAGAAGAGTTATTGCCTAGAGCTCAAAAGGTAGAAGAAAGAGGAGGAAAAGATGTGGGGAATGTGTTTGAAGACTTTATTGAAAGAAGATGAGCATAAGTGCTTTGGGAATACAGGTGGATAGGTGGACAACATGGTAGTCAGGGTGAACTACTTGTAAAGGTAGATGCTATGAGCATTAGGTCTTTGTCATGTTCCCTTTTTGTTGTACTTTGTGCTCTCTTTGCTGAGTAAACCTTCCCTTATTAAAAAAAACCCTTTATGTTTTATACGTATGGATTCCTTGGTGATTGATTGATTTCAGAAGCTTATTTCTGGTCACAATACACCTTCTTCTTTTTCTTCTTCCTTATCTTTTCCTATTTTTACATGGAGTCGTTAATTTTGACTAGACTCCTCCATACTCTCTACTGTGATCTTCATACTGATTCCCATTTAATCCTTTCTCCCTCAGATCTTTACTTATACAATCCACCCACCTCTGCTTTGGTCCACACCTACTTCTCCTTCCATCAACATCCAATCTCTCCACTAACTTGCCTACATAGCTATTATCTGTTCTGATAAAATGACCATGCCATTGCAGCCTTTTCTCATGGATCTTCCTTGAGATTTCCACAACTTTTTCTGTTTTCCTTATTCTCTCTTATCCATTTTTGTCATTCCACACATTCACCTCAAAATCCTCATCTCAGCTACTTCTATCTTTCTCCCTTGGGACCTCTTCAGGGACCATGTTTCAGCTCTATAGGTCATTGCTAGTCTGACTACCATCTTATCGAGTCTTCCCTTTTATCATATAATGCAACAGACAACTGTTTCCAGTTGTTCCAACCTTTCTGATTCTATAGTGTACCTCACTATCTAATCCATACTCAGTTGTCACATAGGAACAAAGGTATTTGAATTCATTCACCCTTGTAAATCTCTCTGACAGCAACTAAATGCCTCCGTTTCGAAGTTCTCTTTTTAGCCACATATAATCTTTCTTCCTTCTACTAATTTTAAATCCCCTATCCTTCACAGCTTCTCTCCATAGTTCAAGCTTTGTCTTGTCAAAAATATGATAATAAAAATGGCTGCAACACAATTTAACATTCTGCTGTACCCTTTAAATATCACAGTTCATTTTGCACAGTGTAACAGATGACCAAGTGTGCCAATGGGATTTCCTGTCTTTTTTAAGATATCTCAAAATGTATTCAAGACATCTTAAAATGCGCTGGAAGTTATGTTGAGATATCTGAAAATGCATTCCATATATTTAAAAATGAATTTAAGATATCTTAAAATAAGTGGGAAGTTAGTTTGGGATATCTCAAAATATTAAATAAATATTAAACAAATAAATTAAGATATCTTAAAAAGCATTTAAGATAACTTAAAATTCACTGTTGTTTGAGATATCTAAAATACATTTTTAGATATGTAAAATTAATCTCATGATGTCTTAAAATGGGCCTCTGCTCCACTTCAGATATCTTACAATATATTTCTAGATATCTAATGTTGTATTTCAAGATATCTAATATACACTGTAAGATATCTTTAAAAAGATACTTAATTATTTCAGGATATCTCAAAAGCATTTTCAGATACTGCAGATTCCGGAATATAAGCCGAGAATTTCATCCTAGATTTTTGGCTTGGAGTTTGGGGGTCAGCTTATACAACGAGTATCGTTTCAGATTCAAGATCTCCAGCGCAATGCCGGTTTTGCCGATGAATACGGAAGTAATTAATGATGAAACCACAGCACCATCTTTCAGATGAAGAAGTAACTTTGCATGCTGGTACTTTAAAATAAATAAAGAATTTATTCAAAAAAGTGTTTTAGTTGTTGATTTTATTAATAAAATTTATAATAAATTATCGGGAAGTTTAAAATACAAATTTTTGTTTTGATTTACGACCAACATCTTGCATAGCGACCTGAATGCGATCACTTGTATCCGCGTTGCGCGATTGTAAACAAACAACCGAGAGCGTTAGTAAGCGTCAGTCGGAGCCCAGATACATGTGTTTGTGGATGTAATTTCGGTCATTGCAGTGATTTTACCTATATATATATATATATAACTAGCAGAATACCCGCGCTTCGCAGCGGAGAAGTAGTGTGTTAAAGAAGTTATGAAAAAGAAAAGCAAACATTTTAAAAATAACGTAAGATGATTGTTAATGTAATTGTTTTGTCATTGATATGAGTTTTGTTGTCATATCTATCTATTTATATTATATATATATATATATAGTAAAATACCTGCGATTGGCAGCGGAGAAGTAAAAAGAAAAGGAAACATTTTAATAATAACGTAACATGATTGACAATGTAATTGTTTTGTCATTGTCATGAGTGTTGCTGGCATATATATATACGGTATATATATATATCTATACACACACAGACACATATATAGACATATATATACATATAAACATATATATAAATATATATATACATACACATCTATACACATACATATATACAGTTATATATATACATATACACACATACATATATATACATATACATATATACACATACTGTATATATACACACACACATATATACATACTGTATATACAACATATACATATCTACATATATACTGTATATACACATATATATACAAATCTACATATATATATATCTACATATATATATATTAGGGGTGGGACTCGATTAAAAAAATTAATCCAATTAATTAGAGGCTGTGTAAGAATTAATCTTGATTAATCGTATGTAATCGCACACGTAAATTTGCCCCAAATCGCAAATGTTTTTTTTTAATTTAAAACGGTTTTAGTGGGTGACAGAATCAAATAATAGACATGGACATGAATATTGTAAACTGAAGCTGTTTTAATTTCTGAAAAAAGCTTTTAAACTGCATTTGAATTCAAAACAGAAACAAAAATATCATCCCTGGTTAAAATTGGGCAGACTTAAAAATAAAGTGGTAGTTTAAGTACTTTAAGTACATTTTCAGAATAGTATTGTCTTTAAATAATAATAACCAAAATTTCAACATAAAGTGCAGTTTTTCTTCTTAAAAAATAAGTCAGAAACATAAAAGGTAATTTGACCAGCTTACTCTTTAAACTCTGAGTAACATTAGCCAAAATTATTTTGTACATTAGGCTAAAACAGTGTGATCATTGAACATTTTGTAATTAGATGTATTTAGAATTACTAACGGTCACGGAAGTCCAATGATCCCCAGTAAGAGCCACAAAGTCCGCTTTCTGTAATGCATCTAATTTTGCTTGCTTTTCAGTGTGCACAAAACCATGCTTTTATCAAGGCTTCGCTCGGGTAGTCGAAATGATCAGTCGTAGGAACGTGCTTTATTCCGACTCTAACATTTTTGTAGCTGTGATGTGTGCATCAGTGTAATGGATGTACCAGGAAATCATGCATTGACAAAAGTTCCCTTTGCTTGGAATTGAAAGTGTGATTAAATGCGTTATTTTTAACGCGTTATGGAGAACATGCATCGAAGCTTCTCAGCTGTGCTTGTGCTAAGAAAGGGAAAATTTTAAAAATAACGTAACATGATTCTGCATTAACCTAATATTTTTTCATACGTCCCAAACCAAGGAGATGCGAAGGTAAAATGAATCGGTAAGCGCGCGTACATAGTCAGTACACCCCCTCTCGGGAATCGAACCTCGAATGTCGGCGTTAGAGGCGAAGACTCTACAATTGCGCCACAGCGTGTGGCTTGTCTATGCTAAAGTATGTATTGTAGATCGGGTATAGATATACATTTATATATATACCCGTGTACCGCAGTGGAGAAGTAGAAGTTATGAAAAAGAAAAGGGAACATTTTAAAAATAACGTAACATGATTGTCAATATACAGTAATTGTTTTGTGAGTGTTATTGAATGTTGCTGTCATCAAGGATTTGATTATCATTATTTCTTTCAATCAGGCTCGTATTTGTAGGATGTGTTCAAGTTACATTCCGTGTTTGTCAATCGTTGTAAAGATAAGAGGTTTCATTCATCGATTAGTTCCTTACTGCATCAATAAACAGCTCGTCTTCCTTTTTATCTGTGATGTGACAAACTGCATGCACGGGTTAATGGGTTAGGAGTGATTGTGACACCAAGGCTGCCTGATAGGCATACACATTTTTAGTCCAGAATGATGTTAATTTGGTGCACACCCAGAACATGTGGCCAGTGAAGCTGGAGCTCTACTGCAATGTTCACAGGTGGAACCTTGCCCTGAAAACATTTTGGACAATTTTAAATGAGATAAATATGGTCCATAAAAGATTTTAAGTTTAATGACAGAGTGCTTTGCACATATAGAGCTAGAGTGTATACTGTGCATGGCTGCCTTCCACTCCTTTTCTTAAATATTAAGTGATAGATTGTGGTAAAGTGAGGTGTGTGGCTGCTTGGCATTTTTAAATAAATAATCGCAACACTCTCGTCTTTGTGCGGGAGGGGGCATGGCAACACGGTTCACGATCTTTATAAATTTATTCTGCATGCTTTTTGATTCTAGTACTTCCATATTATCATTTTGAAACATGCAGAATTAATTTCTGCTCTTCAGATATTTGTGGATGTGTTTTTTAGATCATTAATATTTTTTCATATTTCCCAACTTAGTTTTGTTTTGGTTATTAGGGATGACATCTTGTGGAATGGTCTTTATGAAAGCCAGTCTGCTTGTTTGATATTTTCTTCATTGGGTTAAAAGAAACTTTGCAATCGTTGTGCACATTATTATGTATAACTTTGAGGTTATGATTTTTGGTTCAATAAAAGATAGGATGGATTATTTTGTTTATCAAATTAGGCTCAACACAAGGCTAAAAATAAACTGCCTGCATTGATAGGATATTAAGAATTGTACATCTTTAACATTTAATGATGCAATCCCAACATTAATGAATAGTAACTGAAAATTTTCACTCAAAAACGTACTATGGAGTATCACACTGTCCAGTCCCAATTGGAATCTGAGCAAATTTGTTCAGATTATCCAATACTAAACCATACTGTCCCTGCTAACAAGAAAAACAACTAATAACTGAATGAGAGTGAAAATAGAGAATACATTAAATTAAGTAAATTTTATTGAACAAAATAGTTAGTGAAAGAGGTGGAATTGGTTTGATTATAATATTGGCATGAACCTGTCTGGAATTGTAGTAATTGCAGCTAGTGGAGAAGTTAAAGGCATACATCACAATCCCCAAGAATAAGACAACTGGAATGATACTGTGCAGATGCAGCAAGCTGTAGGAGCACTGTCCAAAATAAGAATTCTGATGTCCAACTTAGTGTCTGCTTGAATCTAAACATGAAGAAATGTTGAGATGAACAAGGGTAATTTCTGGGTTTCAGGTGGCTGATATCTGGATGCTTTCAGAGGTGTAAATTGGAAACTTTCATTGAGCAGGTAGTTGGAAAAACTGATGGGGAGAGCCATGCTTTGCCATGGCGCTTTCAAATCCAAACAATTGAAAGAGATGAAAGATGAAAAACCAGAAGCTCCTGCACCAGGGCAAGGAAGGGCAAATTGTTTTATGTTACTGCCATCTTATTCCATTTTCATTTAACAGTAATCAGCCTTTACTGTACATATACTGTACATACAAGCGTACATACATGCAAAAGGTCGGCTATAAATATGTGTACACTGAACAGAAATAAAGATATTTACAAGCTACATATGCTCCATATTTCCCCACCACGATTTGTGGTCAGTGGAGTGCTGAAATACAGCTTGATTTTGGCTTCATGGATGATATCTTTGATTCCCCTTTATAATTGACAGGTCTCAATCTTCGAGAATATGATGGAAGCATCAGAGAGGTGATGAACTATAATTCAGATCAGGGGCCTCATGCATAACGCTTTGGGTACAATTTGCACTATAACATAACGTAAGCACAAAAGCGGGAATGTGCTCACGCACAAAAAAATCCAGATGCATAAATCTGTGCGTTCGCCAACTTCCACGTTCTTCTGCTACATAAATCCCGATCAGCATGAAAAGTAACGCACGTACACATACCTGCTGTCCGGCCCCATCTCTTTTCAGAATTACACCTCTTTGAATATGTAAATCAATATAAATATCCCTTAAGCTCAGCATTCTGTGAAAAGACAATTTCTGCGAATACCAAGTGGAGGCAAAGAAAAACATACTATTTGTTGGTTTAAACAGTGGTATAAACAACAAAAGGAAGTTGATCGAGTGACATAGCGTGTCGGAGAAACTCGAAAGCTCAAGTTCACAAAGTCGCACAGTGCCTGAAATAATAAAGAAGTTGTCAAATATCAAAGTCGCCGTAAAAAGGCGAATCGTAGCCCACCTTCTGAGTGTCATATGAAAGCTTATTAGGGTTAAGAGAAAAAAAATTGGCACACAGTGGGAAAAAAAGCACGAAATGTCAACTTTAATCTCGAAATGCCCACTTTAATCACGTAGTTTATTTTGTCATTAAAGTAGAACATCAAAAACTTAATCTTAAAATTGTTTAATTTACTAGTTTCTCAAATCCCATCGTAACTAAAGTAGCATGTTAAATGCTTTGTTTTGTATTTGATCTTCTATGTGCTCTATGTGTGTGAATCACTACGTGCTTCTGGGTTTTCTCTTTCTCCAACAGGACACAGAATCCATTACATTCGTGATGTTACAGCTCTCTGAATAATTAAAACACTGAGATGTATATGTGATATCATTTTCATGATGATAGGAGTTAAAGCATGTTATTAAACATGGGAACACGGTGGCACAGTGATTGTGCGCGACCTTCAATGAAATAATTTATTGCAGCAGTACTGTCTCTTTGAAACGTACTAACCCCAATTCCTGTTCTTACCTTTCTTTCTCCAAATACCCAATCGCCACACAATAAGCTCTGTAATAGACTTTAAGCCATCTGTAAGCTTATAACGCTGATTCTTCAAAACTTTTAAGGAACATTGAAATATCTTCGTAGTACATGTTTAATTATTCTATCCTTCATGCCAGTCCCAGTAGAGCATACAGTGCGAGGCAGGAACAATCCGTGAACGGAGTGCCAGATCCTTGCTAGCGTAGTGACACCGTGTCCTTTAATTATTAACAATATAGATTATTTAAATGAAGTTAAAGCTTTAACTGTATAATATAATAAACATATTTTGCTGCATTTCATCTTAAAAATGATATTGTCATCATATGTAAATATGCGCTTTATAAAGTGGCTCAGGTTGTGCAATATTATAACTGTAGTGCAAGTTTACAGTGAGGTGATTGTACCAATAAGTACAAACAGTTCTACAAGGAGCACTTGATAGACTGACTGAGTGCGTTTAGAGCTCTTGGGATGAAACTCTTTCTGAACCGCGAGGTCTGTACAGGAAAGGTTTTGAAACATTTACCATGTGAGAAGCAGTTCAAATAGTGAATGACTGAGGCAGCATGTGCTTGATGCTGTATACCGATCCGCTGCTGCAAGTGGTGCAGTGAGAGTAATATGGAAAAAGATGATCCGCTGTGGCAACACCTAACGGGAGCAGCTGAAAGAAGAAGAAGAAGAAGGTGCAGTGAGAGTAACAACGCTAAAGCAGCTATGGTATTTGGAATAGTTTGGCCATTCCGAGAACCATTATATTGTTACAGGTTAATTACAAACAGATGTCTTAAACTAATAAACAATATCCAGTTAATTTCAGTGTATTTATAAAGTGGCGTCAGGGATGTGGATCTGAAAAAAGAAACCACGCAGGAACAGTAGCATTGCTTTGGCGCTGGATGCTGCCAGTCTGCAAAACCAAGTGAAGAACTTGCGTATGACAGGGTATGAGGTACCGTGGAAATGTGTGTGGATTTATGCCAAGTTTAGGTTTTATACATCACGATTTGAATGTGGAAACGTTCTTACACAAATTTCTGTGCGTACGCACCGTTTATACATGAGGCCCCAGGCATCCTGCTTGAAGGGACACTTCCCTATTAAGGCATTGTATTACCTGCACTGTCTGGATATTGAGTCCATCAACCTCTCCTGGTTCCAGGACCTCTCCTGCTGCAGGTCATATATATGGCGGTATGGTGAGGAACCCAGATAAGGAGCAGATGTAACATTTTGTTCAAATGGGCCCTTAATTTGATTTGATTTTAATTTGATCTGTCTACCTAGTGTCATGGTTTAGCCAGCATACTCTCCCTGGCTGGTGTTCAAAATTGTGTTTCTTTTTTGTTTTGTGTTATTTTATGCCATGTATCTGTATTAAGGTTTATTTTGTTTATTATTTTTCTTTGAGTTCATTTATCCTTGTCCATTGTGCTTAATGGGTGGTCCCACAAAGGGGTGGGGCCACCTGCCAATCACCACTAGGAAAAGCCCCCCATCTTATTTAAGGTAGGGCCTTTCCATGATTCCTCGCAGTTCATTGAATGTGCTGGAGTGGAGAGTGTTGTGGTGAGTTACTGTGCTACTGTGCCACTGTGCTACTGTGCCACTGTGCCATTGCGCTATTGCTTTGCTTTGTGTTTTCTGGATTTTTGACCCTGTACTTTATTTATGAGTTTGCTTCTTGGAATCTGTTTTGGAACTGTGCTTTCTGAGTTTCTGAACCTCTGCTCAGTGTTGACCATGATTTGGAAGTCTGGTTTGTAACTTTGTTTACTGTGTATCACCTTGCCTTTTCAGGTATCTGCTTTGTGCTTGCACATCCAATTTTGCAAAAAAAAAAAAATATTTATTTTTATCAAGCTTTGTCTTGGCCCTTTGGGTTTCCAGATGGGGTGTTTTGATGTTGTTTTCCAACTCTAGTGGCCAATTTTGGAAGTGTTTTTGGCAGCTGTCCTTTTGAACCCAATCAACTTCATGACACCTAGCATAATAATGATAGTTATCTTGCCAGTTGCTTCCTGTGCTGTGGTGTTCAAGACAAACTTGAGCTCTAGGAGTCGCATAGGAGGCCATCACAGTCTTCAGGGACTTTTTCACTCTTTCTGTTATGTTCATCTGGGTATGGTTTGCAGTGGTAAGCGGTGTTCTGGATATGAAGTTAAACTGTATCCAGCCCTCCAATTTACAGGGAAAAGTTAGAGGTTGGTGGCAGGATTGTAACTCCAGCCACCTTAAAAACTTCATGCAGTTTCCAAAATGGCAGACAGGACTCCTTTCTGCTCTCCGTGGAAATAGCCCTGCTGCAGCCACCCACAGGAAGGCTGCTCACATTATAAATGGGATGGGTGAAAGCCCTCAGGAGTGTCACCCCTGGAAAAGTTGAAACTGCTGGAGAGTCAATAGGGTCAGGTCTGTTGGGAATTGGAACTGGTGTGGTGCTAAGGCATTGCTTGCTGCATGGCAGCATTTACATCCTTATTTGTGGCGGCCCATCCAGATAGGCATGTCTTGTCTCTCTGCCATGAAGGCCATCTTCTTCTATTGGAGGAGCTTTGTAAACTTTGCATTTTAGGGGCGGCATTCTCTGAGGTATGCGGACCGGTGACTGTGGGTGGGTACATCTTTTATTGGTCTGGTTGCTCTGGTGACTGCCATACTCAGGGAGTAGCTGTTGCTGTGGTGCATCAGCTCCTTCTGATGAATCGGCTTCCTTAAGGATACTCTGTCTCATACTATAGATCAAACCTTAAAAATGTGAATTTTTTTTTACCAATGTTTCCAAAAAGATGTCCTTTCAGAGCACAAAGTAAAGATAAATGCAAATTGTTGCTCATGACTCAAACACACCATTTACTGAAAGCTCCTTTATAACCCTATTTTGCAAATCATTAAGTCCAATAAAGTGGTTAATAGTTAACGCTTGACCAGACAAAGGTGTGTTGCCATAAACTTGTGCGGCTTCCGGTGCAAGGAAGAAAACAGCCATCTCAGTGCAGGTAAGATCTGTTAATCTGCTATTCTTTTTTAACATTTTTTAATACCTTGATTTACTAATGTTACCATCTATCATGGTGCTGATGGATGATTCTAAGGGCTTTTTTAATGTCTGATAGGTGCAGGGTTAATTGTATGAAATGATTAAAATAGTTATCTTTTCAACTAATCTTTAAAAAAAAAAGCGGGGGATTGGAATTTCACCTGCATGAAAATGAGAAACGTGGTTCATGAATGAAAAACAAAGCAACACCTTACTATTTCTTTGCAAGCAGGACATTATTTACTTGCAGATAAACTTTTAAAATATTTTACAACTCCTCTGTTTAAATGCAGTTTTAACTTTTGAAATATATACATAAATTAATAGGGATATACTTTAATGAGACTTTCAGTGCAATTCTTAAACTTCTGGTGAGGTAATCTAATGCTGTTCTACTAATTTAAATACAATAACTATGCAAACAGTTCAAAACTTATTTTTATTGTTAACTTGGTTTTATTTGTAATTGTAATGCACAAAATGTAAAATGCTTCTATTAATAATATTCTAACGCAATAAATACATATTTAGTATGTTTACCATTAATGTATGTCCTAATTTTAAATATTATTTATTTAATAAAGATATGTGGAACTTAATGTTTTCAGGCGCCAAAAGCACTACAGAGTTTAAAAGTAAATCGCATCACTAGCTGAATGTGGAGTTTTCATCAAATTGCTTAATATTGAAAGAGCTTTTTTAATTCTGATGTTCAAGTTCTTTTTGTACTGTAACCATCTATCCATTTATCCATTCACTCCTCTTTTTTCAAATCCATCCTATCCATTGTTCCATCTGTACAGTTTTGAATATGCTTATTTCATTTCAAGGACACGAGGCATCAAATTATAACCATCTGACAATCAAAAGCTGGTGCTACTTCTGTAAAGGGTGCTAATCTATAAAACTCCTATTTACTCATATGAGACTAGTTTGGAGACACCAATAAATCTAGCATACATGTCTTTGTGGGAGGAACATTGCAGCGCCTGAAGAAAAACACTCCAAGACAATAATAATAATAATACATTTTATTTATAGGCGCCTTTCAAACACTCAAGGACACCGTACACTTTACACAACACCCAACACACAATACAGTACAGTGTTTACATAGAGAAGGCAAGTTTAAAAAGATGAGTTTTAACTGAAGACTTAAACAGAGAGAATGAATTAATGTTTCTAATCTCAGGAGGCAGAGACAGTCATCGGAGCTCAGATTTTTAACCCAGAGTCAGAAGCTATGAGGGCAAATGCTAAGTTCTGCACCACCAGTGCCAGTCATGTGAAGCTTAATATATGGTATAAAAAAAACCAAAATCAAAACTTTTTCAGTTCATTCTGATGTAGCAAAAATTGATAAGTTTAGATTTACAAACTCAAAATACTTTTTATTTTTTTACAAATGTACAATATTTTCTAAGGTATTTTGCATACACAGCAAAGCAGAGATGTTTTCATATTTATTTATTAATATTTCTTGTAATAGCCTTAATTATTATGTTGCTATTTACCTGTCTATAGGAAAGCATGGTTACTCAGTAGATAGAACTGCATGACCTCCCCCAGGTGTGCATGGGCATTTCTTCCACAACTCCAAAGACATTCAAGTTAGGTTAACAGGTTATTCCAAATTACCGTCTACTGTAAATGTAGGTGCTAGAATCTCAATTATAAAACTTTGTTTAGATTTGAGCACCAAAGTCTGCATAATACCAAAAAAAGAGGAAAATGCATACACCAAAAGAAAAAAGTGATTTATTACACCTGGAGTGTGCACATTTCTATGCAATTTACCCTTTATAAATCACAATCATCTTGTACATGTGGGTACCCTGCCAGGTTGCCGCAAAGAAACAACCATGGACTATGCTTATCGACCTCCTAAATATGCAGTCACAATGCTGCATACCTTAATTGGCAGGTACAGCATCTTCTTACCCAATGAATTCAGACACCAGCACTTGCATCTATGGTGGATTCCATACCAAAGTGCGCAAGAGCACGCCTGCCAAAATAACACCTCTCCCCTGCATTCTGTGGTTCGAGGTAAGGTCTATGGCACCATCGTCTGAATCACTATCACCTGGCACATGTAATGGCAATATTGCTGTTAAAATGAATAATATAGTGCTGGGTTCCTTCCGTCTATTACCTTACCAACCAGCCACCCACCACATAGAGCATCACCTTCGAGTTGTCTGCCAAAGTTACTTTGCCTCAGAATAAGTGATTTATAGTTGACCCTGGCTGCTGGGCCATGATGCTTATAATTCGCATCTTGGCATCACAGATGACTTGTGCATTACCAGAATGTCACTGTCTACAATTAACAAGAACAGCTTAATTCTTGCTAGGTGTTCTTATTAATGCAATAAATCGCTCTGATTATGTTTGCAAACTGGGACACTGCTGCAAATTGCCTTTTTATGTTGGCAAAAACATGTTTTATGTATGTACATCCATACCAAATGGAAACTGAATGTAGTGCCTGCGCTTTCAGCACAGCAGCCATAATGGAGATGAAGGTTGGCTGAGATATTCCTGACTGTTTGGCCAGTTCCCTGAGAGGTGATAACAGGTAGTCTATATAAACTGACAAAAAGCTAATTGACATTGGGCCTCTTAAAGGGGAACTAAAATATTGACACATCATATTAATCACTTTTACGGCTTAATATTTGCCATTTCAATGCTCATTATAATAAAAGTTCAGTGGCATGAATTATTGAGCGTAGGAGTTATCATTTAGCAGGTTTGGCTGCATTTGCCTATTTGATCAAGAGTGTCATAATTTCCCATTATCTCTAAAATGCTTTTTTGCATGGGTCAGAGCTGTCTACGCAAGTTTTTCTGTCAAGTTTTCTTTTATAAATTCAGACGTTTGCATGGGAAGCTGCATACACACAAAGATACCTGAAATGTGCATATGCAAGTTTAATAAACCTGACCACTGGTGTGTGAGTGAACCGTATGATTTATTAGCACACCATCCAGGGTTGTTTCCTGCTTTGTACCCATTACAAGTCTGAATTGGGTTAAGTGGTTTAGAGACTGACATGCTATGTTTTTCTATCCATCTGTCCATTTCCTAATCCTTTTATCCAGTCACAGGGCACACATTGACTGGGACCCACACTCACTCATACCAGGCCAATTAACATTTGCCCATTAATGTGCTAATTTTAGGAATGCAGAAGGAATAATGGAATACTTTGTGAAAAATCCAAGCTGCCTTGAGGAGAATGCCCCACTTTACTTGGACATTGCCCAGGCTGGGATCTGAACCCACAGCTGTGAAGCAGTACTGCTCACAAATTGCTTTACTGTGCAACCCATTTGATCCAGCCAATTATTCTTACCTTGATATATTTGACTGCATATTTCAAATTCAATATGTCTGTAAATACTTGTCCACTTTAAGAACTTAATTTTAAAACTCATGCATATATTTACTTACTTTTAGTATGGAATTTTTATGTATGATTTAATAATACATATATTTATGTAGTGCCTTTCCCATTCTCAAGACACTTTACTTGAGAGTTTCAAAAGAACATCAGGTGTATGTAACATTTGGATACAAATCTTTTCTGAATAGAACACTAAAACAAATAGATACAAAATACACAAAGCATTAATAGAATAAGATAAACCAGAATAAAATACTAAATTCAATACTAAAAAAAGGCTAACAAATAACATAATTTGTGATATAACGTACACAGAAACTATACTAAGCATCAGGACAGAAAAGGAGACTGAAAGAGGGTGAATAATGTCTGGATAAGTCAAAAGCCTTCCTGAACAGGTAAGTTTTAAGTTTTTGAAAAGATTGAATTGATTCAGATTATCTAATTATTTTAGGGAGGTTAGTGTGGGGCACAACAAGATTGCCAGAATCCAAGGTCCTTAGTGCACGAACTAGTATTGATGGGGAATGTCACTGATGTAGTCTGGTGCAATGCCATTTAAAGTTTTGTAGATTAATAGAATTTTATATTCAAACCTGTAAGACACAGGGAGCCAGTGAAGGTGAAGCAGGATGGGTTTGTGCTCACTGTTGCTGGTTCATGAAAGGACTTTTGTAGAAAAGTTTTGAATCAGCTGGAGCTGTGAAATAATATTAGGGAGTAGGGAGTTAAACTAATCAATGAAGAATGGGATAAAAGCATGGAAAAGTTTCTCAGCATTAGTAAAGGAAAGCAATGAGCTAACACAGGATGTGTTATGGAAGTGAAATTAAGAGTTTCTTAATGTGGTTTATGTTGGCAGAATAAGAAAGGCAGGAATTAAAAATACCATCAAGATTCCTTGCAAGAAGGTCTGATGAGATCACCATCAAGAGTAACGGAGAAGGAGCTCATTTTCTTAAGTTGGATAAGTGCCAATTTGCAGGAGTTCAGCTTTGTATTAATTTTATTTTATTTATGTATCTATTTATTTATAACTTTTATTGAATTTATTTAAAGCATTTAACATTCCATGCTAAATTCAATCCAGCCATGCTAAATTCAATCCAGCCCCCGGATCATGAGAAAGAAAGAAAGGCCAACAGCCAGAGTAAAACTTTTGAGAGTAGTATAGACGGAAAGGAATCTTTCTCCCCAGTATAAGTGCTATTTCTAAAATATTATTGATTAGATCCTGCCAGGTTTTAAAATAAGTTTTGAACAGATCCTGTAAGAGAGAATTAGATTTTTTCCAATTTCAAATAGTATATAACATCAGTTACCCACTGACTTAAAAGGGGAGAGTTAGGATTCTTCCAGCAAGATAAGTCTACGTGCTAATAGTGAAGTAAAGGAAATAACCGTTTGTTTGTCCTTCTCCACTTTAATTCCATCTAGGAGTACACCAAACATGGCTATTAATGGATTAGGAATGATTGTGACACCAAAGCTCTCTGATAGGCATTTTAAAATTTTTGTCCAGAATGATGTTAATTTGGTACATGTCAAAAACATGTGGCCCAGTGAAGCTGGAGCTTGATTGCAGCGTTTGTAGGTTGGATCTTGCCCTGGAAACATTTTGGACAATTTTAAACGAGACAGATATGCTCGATAAAAAAATTTAAGTTGAATAATTGAATGCTTTGCACATATGGAGCTAGAGAGAATTCTGTACATGGCTGTCTTCCACTCCTTTTCTGAAATGTTGAGTAAGAGATCCTTTTCCCACTGTACTTTGAGATCTTTAAAAGGGAGGTACTTTAAAA
The DNA here is from genome assembly GCF_016835505.1 of Polypterus senegalus. NCBI lineage: Eukaryota > Metazoa > Chordata > Cladistia > Polypteriformes > Polypteridae > Polypterus > Polypterus senegalus. Next base: position 90,139,962 of record NC_053168.1, read on the forward strand.
TGATTTTATATATTAAAGAAATGCTGTCTGAGTCTTCAAGATTGATCAATATCTCTTCTGGAATATAAATAGGTGAGGAAAATTAGGCAGATTTTGTTTAGCAAAGTTTCTTAATTGGAGATAGTAGAAAAATTTAGAGTGTAATTGTTTGTAGGATGCAAAAGACATTATTTATATACAAATCTCTAAATGATTTAATCCCATACATTTTCCAAACATTAAAAACTGTCTAAGTTTGAGAGGGTGCAAAACGATCATGTAGTGGTGCCACAGAGAAAATATTCTCTAACATGATGTGCTTCCTATATTGGCGATACCTTGTACAAAGCAAGCAAAAAAAAGAGGTACTGCAGGATTTCATTTCTATTGCACACCAAACTAGTCTGTGTTTATATATTTGTGTCAGTGTCCAGGTTTTTATAGCTTGTATGTTTGCCACACATTAATAAAATTGAAAATTAGGTAGAGCCATGCCACCTTCTGATTTAGGTCATTTTTGGGTTGCCCTTTGGATGTCTGAATATCTCGAATTCTAAACAAATGAGGTTATATTTAATCTAATTTCTTAAAAAATGATTTGTTAATGTACTTGGGGATATTTTCAAATAGAAACAGAAGTTTAGGGTTGATATTCATCTTGATAGTGTTAATTTTCCCAGCTAAAGTAAGATGGAAGGTAGACCATCTATGCATGTCTTGTTTAATTTTGTCCATGCAAACAGCCATTTTTTTTTGAAAAAGAGCTTTATATTTACTTGTGATATTTAATCTAGATATTTAAACTGATCTGCAATGATAAAAGGGAAGGTGTCCAATCTAATGCTGTTCGCTAGAGAATTCACTGAAAAAGCACACTTTTGTTCATATTAATTTTGAGTCACGATATCTTTTGAAATTCTGCTAGTACAGTTAGAGCTTCAGGCACTGAATTTTGTGGGTTTTATATATACAGTACCATATCATCTGCATATAGTGATATTTTCTGTTCAAGTTCTTTTCTGAAAATCCCTTTAATCTCAGATGTGTTTTGAAAGTGAACAGCCAATTGCTCAGTGGCAATTGCAAATAGCAGTGGTGACAAGGGGCATACTGAAGCTTCTGGACTGGTATACAGTAGTTTGATCTATGCACATATGTTATGGCCAAACCCAAATTTATGCAAAGTGCTGAACAGGTAATCCCATCCCTTGTGATATTACTGAAGGGAGCACTTTCTCAGTCCTTCTATCTAGGACTTTGGAGAGTATCTAAACATCATTATTCTGAAGTGAGATTGGTCTATATGATGCACATTGTAATAAGTCCTTATTTCCCTTAGGATAAACGGTAATTAATTATTGGCAAAAAGTTTGAGGTAGAATTTTATTGTCTCTAGCTTCTATAAAAGTTGCTAATAAAAGGGGAGCTAACTTGATTGAATTATTTTTTATAAAACTAGGGGGCTTTGCTCGCCAACCCCTGTGTTTGGTTTTCCGGATACACACTTTTAAGATTTTTTTTTCTTTGAATAGTTGCTATTTCATTAGTTTCACTTTTATTTCAGAACTTCTGTAAAAACAATATTTGGAATCTTGCGAGTCCCAATATGCTGAATCTTTTTAATGAGATCAGTAAGACATGTGTTTAATGACTTTGTACCATAATTCAAGATAGGTTTCTCTGTTTGGAATTTCAGCACAGACAAAACGATCTACATCATCAGCAGTTAATAATTTTTTTTACAAAGTAACCAATAAATGCATGTGCGGTAAGCTCTGTTTTTGAAATTTTCAAAATTCAAGATTCTTTATTTGTCTCATGCAGTTATACAGGACAGCACACAGTGAAATAAATCCTGATCCGCTTATCAAAAACTGCAAAGTTAGAAGAATATCAGTTAGATTAACAAAAAGCATTAGATTGAAAGATAACAGTATAGTAGAACATAATAAATAAGCAAAATTATGTGAATAAAGTAGAATTAAGTTTTAAGGTGTAATAGTGCAGTGATTATTGTGCAAAACCAAAGTTAGACAGGTGCATAGTTAAATGAGGCAGTTTGTTTGTTTGCACTACTGCGATCTTTACTTTCTTTTTATTATACTTTCTAATTTTCCTACTTTCATATCCTTTAACTTTCTCCACGTGTATTGTGCCTTTTTTTTTGAGCCTTTTGAATTCCACTGCTTTCACAATCTCTAACCTGCTCTGCATGTGTTTAGTGCCAATGTTTGTGAACGTCTTTATGAAGTTCTGCTTTGTCTTTTACTCTGTCTTTTTGAAGAATCTGCATTCTAACCTTACAGATAGCTTAACATCTATTACAGAGCCGATTGTGTGGCGATTGGTTACTTGCAGAAAGAAAAGGAAGGACATGAATTATGGGTTAGTACGTTTGAAAGAAACAGTACTGCGACAATAAATTATTTCATTAAAGGTCATTCATAGCGCAGAAGGCATCTTGCGGGAGACAGGAACAATCTCTGAACAGGGCGCATCAGCTCATCATTATCGCTGCGCCACTGTGTTTCCATGTTTAATACATGCTTTAACTCCTATCATCATGAAAATTATATCAAGTATACATCTCAGTATTTTAATTATTCAGAGAACTGTAATATCACAAATGTAATCGATTCTGTGTCCTATTGGAGGAAGAGAAAGCCCATTTAAGAAGCACGTAGTGATTCACACACATACAGCACATAAAAGAACGAATACAAAACAAAGCATTTAACATACTACTTTAGTTACGATGGTATTTGAGAAATTAGTAAATTAAACGATTTAAAGATAGAACGATGTTCTATTTTAATGATAAAATAAACTACGTGATTAAAGTGGAAATTTCAAGATTAAAGTTTTTTTTTCTTTTCTCTGTACCCTAATAAGCTTTCGTATGACACTGAGACAGTGGGCTACGACTCGCCCTTTCACGGCGACTTTGATATCTGGCAACTTCTTTTTTATTTCGGGCACTGTGCGACTTTGTGAACTTGAGCTCATGAGTTTCTCTGACACTCTATGTCATTCGATCAACTTCCTTTTGTTATTTATACCACTGTTAAAACCAACAAATAGTATGTTTTTCCTTGCCGCCACGTGTATTTGCTGAAATTCTTCTATTTTCCCCATGCTTTTGCCATTGCCTTTTCACAGAACGCTGAGCTTAAGGGCTATTTATATTGATTTGCATATTCAAAGAGGCGTAATTCTGGGAGGAGTTTGGGAGTGGTGGCAGGCATGTGTACATGCGTTACTTTCCACGCTGACCAGGATTTATTTAGTGGAAAAAAGTTGGCAAATGCACAGATTTATGCCTCTGGATATTTTTGTGCATACGCACATTTCTGCTTTTGTCCATACGCTATGTTTTAGTGTGAATTCTACACACGGTGTTATACATGAGGCCACAGGTCTTGATTTAAAACACAATTAAAGTCTCTGTCCATTATAATTTTGTGAGTGTTCAAGTTAGTAATCAATGCAAATACATTTTGGATAAAGTCTCTATCATCCACATTGGGTGTGTAGATATTTATCAAAATCACTTTACAATTAAATAAATTACCCATCACCATCGTCCTTCAGCATCAGATACTACATCTGATACTGCAAATTAAATTGTTTTATCCCATGCCTCTAGTTTTCTTTGAATAGCTGGAGTGGAATATTTGGGCAGTCCAGTCTCTTTGCAACTGAAACTGATCCTTGGTGATTAAGTGAGTCTCCTGTAAAAATACCATCTTAGCGTTTAGACTTGTTAGGTGTGAGAATACTTTCTTCCTCTTTAATGCATGATTAAGACCTTTGATATTCCAGCTCACAAAGTTCACTCTTTGGTCATAGAGACATTGCTTCTGAACTTAAGTTGTCATTTTATAATCTTAAATTAAGGTTGTACATTATTGCTTATGATAGCTTTAAACTTAGCTTCCAATATTGTCAGAAGTTCTAGCTATGAAAGCTATTGTTGTGTTAGCACTTATAATTGTGGAGAAGAAAAGGATAGATAAGAATTAGTTTTCTCTCTTTCCCTCCTCCCAATTTTGCTTCTCCAAGTGAGGCTAGACCACACTTCACGAAGTCCCAGTTGTCTGAGATGCCTAGAGACATAGCATGTCCAGAACAACACAAGCCCCCAAGCAGTGGTGTAGATGGAATAGAGTAGAGATATCTATTAGCAATACAGTCCAAATACTATAAACCTAGAATATAATTTTGAACAGGCTCAAAAGAATAAACCAAGGGTGGGATGTTAAACAGTACCCATGGAGATGCAGATAATGTATGGTAGTACAATCCTAACACAATAAACCAGGGTTATGATGTTAAACAGTCTTGTTTGGGAGGTGTGGGGGAGTGTATACATATATAGAAAGTATGCTTATACACATACATACACACAAGTTTATGTAAATATATATCTGTTAATATGTACATGCATATATATGTAAATATATATATATATACATATTGTGATAGAAACCCGGGCAACAGCCAGCCCAAACCCGGACACCCAGGGCGATTTATGTAGTGCCAGGGTGATTGCCCGATCAAAGTACTTCCGGGTTACATGGAAGTCCATCATCACAGTAGGGAGCTTGTTTCCCTGCAACGCCTTCTTGCTGCACCCCATGACCACAGGAGGACTGCCCTGCCAGACTCCATTTCCCAGCATGCCCTGCTGGCTTCACACTGGGTGTGGATATATAAGACTGCTGCCATCTAGCATGCTGGGGGAATACAATCTCCCCAGTGATATCTCTTTTTTTACTGGAGCTGTCCGTCCATCTCTTCCTTCCGGGTCTTCTTCCTGTTTCCTTCCTGGCCTGAATGCCTGTCCAGCCCATGTGACATCAACAATATATATACACATATATGCACATCCATACATACACACAAACACACACACACCTACAAATAGAATTATAATTGTAATTAAAATATAGCGGGTTGGATAAAGCATGGATGGATGGATGCTAACATAGCAGGGAAGGAAATAAAATGTATAATTACAGCAAAAGTCTCAAATGCAAATAGGGCAAATTACAGGTACAGTTTTTTTTTTTTTGCCTTGCCAGGACATGATGTGACTCAACATCGTATTTAAGTAAGAATCAGGATCCATTTTTTTAGCTCTTTTTCTGCTTCATCCTGAAAACTAAAAATGTAGAACTTGCCTTGAATATCCACTCAAGTAAGATACAAGAGGCTGCATCTAAATTCGGCTTTGTGTAAGCTCTGTTTAATGCTGTAAAATGCGACATGTTTAGCAGCTGTTGATTGTTAACTGTTATTTTCAAAAATAATCTCTTGTTTCATTTTGAGAAGCGACATCAGATTCATTTATAGAATGTAATTCATTGAAATGTACAATAAGGCCTGTAGGTTTTGAGGTTTCAATCCACGTATGCGTTAAGCTGCTGATATCCCAGTGTCCTCTCCAATTATTTGAGCAAATAGTTCAGCAATGAATTTCACTGGGTTTCAGCTTTCACGGTTTTAAGAGATACCTTCAGTTCTGATATTTCTTCTATATCTGTCTTCCAGCACAATTAGTCTGTCTCCAAGCACTTTGCATTCGGATTTAGTAGTCAATAGTAGTTTAGTAATTTTTTGTCAGTGGCGGAATTGTTCCAACTCTTTCAGTACGATTTGTGAACATTTACTTAATGTCTTCAAGCTGAGCATCAAGGGCTCTAAATTTATTTTCAAAACTATTCACATTTTCCTGTATTTTTTCCTCAATTTTTTCTAGCATACCTTTAAAGGTTACCTCAAAGCAATTACTTAAACATTTCTCTGTGTCTTTAATATCCTGAAACAGTTTCACATTTGTCATGTTTATGTCCTTTATATCTTTCCTTATATCATTTATATCTTTCCCTTATACCATTTGTGATCTTCTTTATATTTCATTTTATCTCATTTATGTCCTCCCTAAATGTGGTAGCTATTGCTGTGATCATTGAGGCAACCTTCAGCTCTGACTGCTTGTTTCAGTCTTCTCTGAGCTCCGCAAGTGGAGTAGCAAGCCCAGTTGGAGTCAGTGGTGTAGGCTCGCGGTGGGTAGTTAACAGCTGGAAAATAAGGTCATTTTCAGTTTCAATTAACCTTCTAGAATTAATGAAGTCTCCTGGCCTGACTCACTTGCACTCTTGCTCCCACTTTTGCTCTCAGCTGGAGGTGATGCTAAGGCGTCAGGTCCCGGGAGGTCCATTATTTTGACTATCTGTTCCAGGTCAGTCTCTGCCAGGCTGTATCTTAAACTTGAACTTAAGGCCCTTTTAGACTTAGATGAAGCTTTAGCTGTCTTTTACCTTTCTTTTTGAACCGTTTTTTTTGCCATTCATACTTATATATACTTGCATATGCTGTAATCAAAGTCCCTCGGGTTAAGTAAATACAGGATACCTCTAGATGATTTAAAAAAAAAAAAGGTAAAATAACACCACTACTAACAGAGTTCCATCTCAGATGTCCATTTCCCGAAACAGACGAGACCAAATAAGTAATTTAATTTTAAAAGAGTTCTGATTTGTCCAGGTTTTAATTTCACTGAGTCAAGTTGTGAGCTGAGAAAACCCTGATGAAGTTTCACTTTTAACATTGAAATTAGTTGTGTATTATCTGGCCTAAAATGACAACCCAGTCCATAACTACGAATGATATGGCCAAGGGGAAGCATATCGATACAAAAGAGAAGAGGGCAGAGGACAGAGCCTTGAGAAACTCCTTGTGTAACCGGTACTGAGCTGATCTGCTGTTGCCAAGACTAACAAACTCTTGCCTGTCAGACTGATAGGACTTAAACCACGGAGGGCAGTGCCAGAGATACCCAGCATGTCCTTCATTCCAGACTGTAGGTTTTACACATTTTCCCAATGTTTCTGAAAGGGTTTTCCTCCAACATCCCAAAAAATTCCCATGCTAGATATAATGGTTATTCCAAAATGGGTGTGCCTTGTCTTGGCCATGTGATGAACTGGTGCTGGTCCAGATTTGTTTTCTGTCTTAAGCCCACCTACAGGGATCAGCCTTGACCCTTTCAAAAATAAAGAGAATATTATGTCTTTTGTGTTTAACTTTGAGTTATTTTGTATGCTGTTTTGTACTATTTTTTAACTGTATTTGTATATGTGCACAGATCTCTGTATATGTAAAAGGGACAAACTGAACTTAATGCTTCAATATTTGCATTTAAGGCAGGTTAAGTGACTTGCTAAGAGGCACAGTATCCTCTTTCAGTTATACTGTAGAATCTGGATAATACTTGCAAGGAGTTTATAGGATTTTCTTAATAACACACTTCAAGATACTCTGGGAACTTTACAGGATAATGATGTTCACTCATTGCAGTATTAGTTGAGAGTGCATGGGTTCTGATTTTTTAACAAAAGTTCCAAGGTCATTTATGTTTCAGTTGTTCTTGGTTTTGCCTCATGTTGTATTACTAATTTTTCGAAGACTAAAAACACCAGCATTTTTTTCATAACTGGGAATGTTTTATAAAGTCACTAGCCAACCCGTGGCGTACCATACACCGCATAATCAGGCCGATTTCTTAATGATTTTTAAGCACAGGGAGAAAATTAACATTTGAAAAATCGGTAATGTAATAAATCAGCAAGAAAAGCAACATTGTAAAAATGCACGAAATGAACCAACACACAATTGTCCGTGACTGAAAACTGGCGGACCGCCATCGTGCCTTGTCCTGCCAGACAGAGGGATGCGAGTGCACTGCGCTCAGGCGCGTGTGGAACGGCAGGAGAGGAGAAGGACGTCCACTTCGCTCCCTCCGTCATGCTAGTCTGCTGATATGTCGTTCAGTATGCACTGCCCGCTCATGTGCCCACCTCCAACTCGTCACTTGAGTCGTTGTCATCTTTACACAGTCCAGATGCTGATATATGATTATATATAGATAGTGTTTTTTAGTTATAGTGTTTATGATTGACCATTCAGTAATCATATGACCTATAGGTAGAAACTGTCCCTAAATCTCAATGGTGTCTAGCTGCAGACCTCCAGAGCTCTGCTCTATTGAGGAGCTTATTGCCTTACATTATACGTCAGTGACAGGCTTGGTTAAGATTAGGGTTGGAGGAGTGTTATTAGACTCAATTAGAGTAAACCAGGTGATAAAAACCTGCAGTCCAAATGGCTGTCTAGCAAAGCTACTGAATCAGACTCAAATCAAATGTATGTTTTTATTATATTGTACAAATAATAATAATAATAATAGCAGCTCAATCCTCAAAAGACAGAGCACCCAGTCTCAAACCTGGGACCTTCGGATTATAAGACAGCAGTTCTTACCCTGCACCATTCAAGAATACATATAAACTCACTATCAATGGACATATGAGCTTGAGTTTTTAACTCATTGACAGCCACATGTAAATCGAATGCTTTTTTTTTTTGTTTGGTTATATTCTTGAATAAAAGCACAAGTGTTTATTTGATATTTGGAGTCTTCACACATTATACACGTCACGTCATTATTAGTATAATATGGAAAATGTTTCTGCTTTATGTATGTGTTCAGCATTTCTTGCATTTCTCGCATTTCCTGTCATCCTACGCTTACCTAGATCTGTGTAGACATGAAACACACATGAAATGCATGTATTCCAAATAACAATATACTGTATTATTTATAATATACAACTCAAGGAACCTCACATGCAAGTAAGGAGCCTTGGCTTGACCTGGGAGAACTTTTTGCCCAAGTTAAGCTCCATCAAGGTGGGGGATGGGACAGCAAGCTGCTTACTACTTGTGCTGATCAACACATTTACAGAACAAAAGATGCTAATGGAGAGGTGCGAAGGGATTTAAGGTGGGCCGGAATTACAGGTTTTTTCGTAGGCTTTATGAATTCTAATGTTAAGGAGGCCTGACATTATGACTTTTTTCGTAGGCTTCAGGGATTCTCCTGTTAATTATTCTTTTTGCCATTCTTTTTGGCCATATGTCCTGAAGAGGGGACAGATGGATGTTCATAGTACTCTATACCATCTTCACCACTCTTTGCAGTGCTTTATGATTTTGAGCTGAACAGATACTGTATCAGGATGTGATGCAGTCAGTGAGACGAATTCCAGTCTGAATTTGTAGAAGCCAGTAATAATAAATGGAGAAATCTGAATTTTCCTCAGCATCTAAGGAAGTAGAGGCATCTTGACAATAGGCTAAATGTATTGTGTCATTTAGTGATAGTCATTCTAAATAATTATAGGATATATAGCTAAACATGCAACACAAAGTTTTATGATCTATACTAATAAAATTCAAAGCCCTCACTCACTCACTCACTCACTCACTCACTCACTCACTCACTGACTCACTCACTCACTCACTCATCACTAATTCCCCAACTTCCCGTGTAGGTAGAAGGCTGAAATTTGGCAGGCTTATTCCTTACAGCTTACTTACAAAAGTTGGGCAGGTTTCATTTCGAAATTCTACACATAATGGTCATAACTGGAACCTATTTTTCTCCATATAATGTAATGGACTTTAGCTCGATGGCCGTGGGGGCGGAGCTGCGTGTCACATCATCACACCTCCCACGTAATCACGTGAACTGACTGTGAACACAGTACATAGAAAAGAAGGAAGAGCTCCCAAAGAGCGCTGAAGAAAAACACATACAAGCTTATTCATAAGTGCAGCTACTGCGGAAACAAAGCACAGTGTAAACCATAAGTTTAAATTAAGTTTATGCACATGCTCCTGCTGCCATTTGTCATGCCTTCGTTGAATACTTTATTCGCGAGATACAAGTTTAATGAGAAGACACGAGGTATAAACGAGACTTTGGATCAGTTTGTAGCAGAGTTAAAATTGCTGTAGTGAGAAATTTTTAAGTGCCGGGTCTTAGCTAACATTAAATAAAGCCGTGGACATCGCAACATCACACAAGAGAGCAGCTCACGTGAACTGACTGAGCGCAGTGCAGTGATCACTTCCATGCATCAAACCTGTTCAAAAAACGCATTACACAATTGACAAGGTAGGAAAAGAATATGCTCCGAGCTGAGCTCCACAGCTAACGCGGTCTTGCGGAAGCAACTTCGTCATGCTGCCACCAAATACTCACAGAAAAAAACACAAGTTAATACACACGCTGTCTCTAGAGTTTCTCCACACTCAATGTATTCCTCGCATCCCCGTTATACCCTCTGATCCTCCCATTTCAATTCAGATGCCTCCAATTTCCAGTAAGGCTCTGCTGCGCGATGACAAGTAATAAGTCTCAGGGACAGACCCTACAAAAGGTTGCCGTTGATTTCAGGCAAGATTGCTTTTCTCCTGGACAACTATACATTGCATTCTCAAGAGTGAGCTCGCGCAGCTTCGTCATATTACAACCGGAGTGCTGAACTGACAAATGTGCTATATAAAGAGAACTATAACAACCATAATAAACGAACAATAAAACAGCGGAGAATCCGTGGATTAAATAAAAAGGCAGCTTCCTTGGCGAAGCAAGGAAAAAGGATGGCCTTATATGTCGTTTGTTTATAAAACAGCGGAGAAGCTGTGTAAAGGCTGCTTCACAAAAAACCAGCGGAGCGCCTTATATGAGCAGGCAGTCAGCTAAAGAAGGGAATCAATAAATATCTATAATCGCAATAAACAAACAAAAAATAGCGTACAGCAGCGGATTAAATTAAGTAAATGGGTACCTGAACAGTTAAGTAAGTCTCAAATAGCTACACAATAACTATAGCAATCGTAAGAAACGAACAATACAACAGTACAGAAAGCAAGGAGAAATGACGGCCTTATATGGTGTTCGTTTATAAAGCAGCGGAGAAGCTGTGTGAAGGCAGCTACACAAAAAAACAGCAGAGCGCCACACTCTGAATGTATGCCTCGCATCACCGTTATACCCTCTGATCTCCCATTTCAGTTCAAATTACAACCGGAGTGGTAAACTGACAACATGGTATACAAAGAGATCCTTAACAGATAGTTATTGGTATATTGGTTTTCTTTTCTTCTTAATAAAAATTTAAAAGCAGTACTTCGTCGCTGCCAAGCACGGGGATTTTGCTATATACAGTATATATATAGATGTTGATATGTATATATATATATATATATATATATATATATATATATATGTATGTATGTGTATATATATAAATATGTAGATATGTATTGTCACACACGTGCGAATAGGAGGCAGCTAAA